>NW_024581196.1:0-35589 GCF_017639235.1 Corvus kubaryi
GACATTCCCGTGCGGAGCAGCCCCGCTCCCGCGGACATTCCCGTGCGCGGCCCGGGAGGAGCGCACGGCGAGCCCAGTCTTGCGTGGGCATTACGCCTGTGAATTTAATCACTGCGCAAATTCCGGGACCTTGGGAGCTGTCGCTGCCCGGTTTCTTGGCTGGGAAGCTGGAGCACCGCCGCGTGTGCGATTCCCACCAAGGGTGGTTATGTAAATACCGCTCTCACGGCAGTTCTCTAACAGAGTTAACTCTGCTGGGAGGCACAAGCAATGCTCTACTAATTTGTCCTCCATGGTCCTTTCCGCACCTGGGGAAAAGACGTTCTTTTATCAAAGCTCTGACAGGACTTTTAATCAAAATAATCCGGTTTGGAATAATATCTCATCTATGCTTCCTGTTTCCTCCTCCTCTCTCTCCCGCTCTCCTTTTTTTTTTTTTTTTTTTTAAAATTTTTTCATGGAAAAAAAAGAAAAAAGGGCAGGTGGGAACATTAAAAAAAAATGCACTACTCATTTCCCAGTTTTGTTTTTAAAAGTTTCAAAATCACTGAAGCACTGCTTATGAAAATTTCCTATTTCAAAATCAGGGCAGCATTGGGGCCTGGGAGAGAAGCCCTCCAGCCCAATCCAGCCAGTTCTCATATAATTTTAAAGGGCTGTTAATATTCAAGCTGAGGGTGGAATAGCACCTCCTTCCTGAAAGATGAAGGGGAACAAGCTTGGGTGACATGGCAAAGGAGTATGTGGGAAGCAAATCACTGCTTATTTTCTCTTCCAGAGGACCCACCCTGCAATGTGGGTTTGGGAATGGAGGAAGGAGAGGGGATCTTTCCCCAGGTGCTGCAGAAAAAGTCAATGGTTTGGGAAGAGAGAAAGGCTTTCTCCCTTTTTTTGGAGAAAGCTTCCCAAATAGCTGGGCTTTGGGGGTCCTCTCTGACAGCACGAGGCTGCCATGTGGAGAGGCCAAAGTCCTCAGGGGAGCAGTGCCATGAACGTGCTCCTTGGCATTTGAAGCATGGCACACTGTCAGCTGTGGTTTGTTACTCATGCTGGGTTCCCTGCCCCTCCAAATCTTCAAGGAAAGACGTGGTATTTACTCTCTGATAATTTATTTGCCAGAGGACTGTTCTTAAGATATTGTGGTTTATGTTCAAAATATTGTTTATGTATAAAATAGCATCGAGGCTCGGTTGGGTCCTGAGCTGACCTCTGCCCAGCCCACAGATCCTTCAGCTTCTCATTTGATGTGTCTCACAGGGTAAGACATGCTGCTGCCCCTCTCCCATACACACAAAGCTGCCTTCCCAGTACACATACCTAATTTGTAGCTAATACTCTCATTGTGGCTACTTTAATAACAGTATAGATTTTTTTTCCAAATGAGACACACATGTGGCTCCCAAGGCAGCATTTTTCTGTTTCAGATTAAGCCTATTTTTTTTCTCAAGAATGCCACATCATACATAATTTTCTATAATCTTTTCTATCGATTTCATTCTTAGCCGTCATCAAAACAGTGCTGGAGTAATCAAGGAGCAGATTGTGCCCTACCTTGCAGAGAAGAAAAGGGCATGAGGAATCTACTTATACCATTATATTGACCTTCTGCCTTGTGAGTAATAGCCCTGGACCAGAGGAATAGTATTACTAAAGAATACTGCTCACAAGGGTGGGAATCCTGGCTATTTTCTCCCCTACTAAGGCTCCCAGAAAGTGTATCTCGACTACGGGACACAGAGCTTCTAGGTGGTACCATCTCTTTCCAGGACAGGCTGGAAATTCACAAAATGCCTGTGACATTCTTGCAAGACCACAAGCAATGAGCACAAAAACGACAAGCCTGAATCTTGAAAGGGAACAAAGTTGTAACTCAACCAGCTGGAGCTGAAAAAGGTCACTGGCTCAGCTCTAGAAAGACTTGTATGTTTTGATGTTTGTGGAATATCCTCAGATTTCTTACCAAGACACACTGCTGGGACAAGATCATGCCAGAGCAAGTTTATGATGCTGAGGCATCTCCCGGGTTTGACTGCAGCAGAAATACCTTGTGGTCTCTCTACATCTGCATGAAATTAGTAGCCCTGGAACACATGAAAATTAGTAATAAAAATAAAAAGCTTTCCTTACACACCCTGTCACCTCCTCCCATTGACACAATTTAAAGATTTAGAATCAGTTTGTATCGTGGCCAGAGATTGGAGTTACAATTGTAATGTTTCCACTTAGGAAAAGGAAATTGAAGTAGAGCAATTTATCAATAACAATATGGGAAAGTAAAGACTGAGGCTGTCACTTAGAGCTTGCATGCTTAGCTGTATAAGGGGGATTTTACAAAACTTCTGTCTTTTACTGCTCTTTTAAGTTTTATATTACCAACATTTAAGTACAGAGAGAAGCAATGCTTTGTGCTGCCCTACTTCACCCAACATTATAAACCCATTCACTTGCAGGGAGTGGATACTTAATTATGAATAATCCCAAAGTATTTCACTGAGTGTTGTACAAACTGCACTCAGGCCCATTTCATACAGTCATGAAATGCCATCATCCCTCAGGTGAAACAAAGCAACTCTTCAGCAGCACAAAGCAAAGCTATTTGGGGAAGGAAGTGAGGAATAATGGATTCATTTGAAACTGCAGGGGGATTTTAACCATGCAGAATGCAATTATCAGAACTGGAGTTTATCCAGGACACTGGGCTTAAGACCCTATCTATTACAAAAGATGCCACAGAACTTCCAGCATCCTTCCCCTCATTTCCTATGTGTTACTCACTGGGCTCCAACGTACACACTGAAAGAGGCCAGTCCTGTTTGGATTGTGAAAAATAATGCAGAGGAAAAACTAGTATTTCTTACTGACCAGAGCTTTCTCTTTGCACATAATGCAAAGGGCTTTTTACTGGAGAGAGAAATGAAGAGCTTTTGGGTGTGTGACTCTGTCCAGAGTCACCTAACCAGGGTGTGTGGTGTGAGCCAGCTAACCATTGGTCTGTGGTGTGAGCCATGGGCTGCTGAAAGAGTAGCGTGGCTTTGCAGCCCAAATTTGGTCATCAATACCTTAATGGACCATTTCCTGACCAAGTTTACATAAGTTACGCTGAATTCATTTAAATATCTAAGTACTTCTTAATTGGGATCGGAAATCCCGTATTTCCAGGGGGGAAGTAAAACAAGGGCAGTATCTCTAACATCCTGGCAAGGAGCACGGAGCAACACTACAGCACAGAAGAAAGACTTAATCTTTCTTAAGAAGAAACACACTCACCTATGTGGTGCCTGTTGCCTGTTGGGAGCTTTCCTGAGCTGTTTCAGTTTTGGAGAGTTGCCTGACCTACTGAGCCCAGCTCCATTCGGACCCTCTGCCACCTCTCCATTGTAAACACACAATCCCTTGAAAAATAACCAGACACCTTTCTCTTGGAGCATTCACACCCCAGAATAAAATCAGCTACCACAAACTGGTTTATAAAGAATAGAGGAGCAGGGAAGAGCAGAGCAGTAAAGCCCAGCCCAGGCAGCAGTTGAGGGGCAGAGATGTGGCTGCTCCACAGAGTCCCAGGGCTGTCCCTGCCTCCCCTCTCACCACAGGCAAACAGGCAGGATCAGATCTGCATGGGAGGAGGAGAGGAAGAATTTGTTCAAATATGTATATATGTATTTTTAACTCCCACAAAAATACCAGCCACGAAAACTCTGGGAGCAGCATTTTTTATCTTGGCACGAAAGCTAGAGTGTATCTGGAAAGCTTTCAGCTGATTTGTGAGGTACAAAAGTCAGTATTCAACACTTCTGTTTCTGGACATTCAACTGATTACATTAAAAGTCAATAAAGCCTGTATTTTTTTTGTCTAGAGATCCAGGTATTAGATGTGCTCAGTGCTGGGAAGCACCTGTCTTACCTGCCCTCCATTTACTGCTGAGAATGTTTCAGTCTTACTTAAATGTATGTAGTTCAACACCCACAACTACTGCTATTCTCACATGGCTGTTGAAAACAGATAAGTAAATAAAACAAGTAATCATCCCAGAAAATGCCTAACAGAATCCTCTTGTCCACTCACAGGTACTAGTTGAAAAATTACCAATTACCAGTGAAACCCCAAAAAATAATGCTTCAGTCTTGTAACTGCAAATCTTTTTAATAGAATCTGGCTATTTCATGCCTTTCATCATAAATCAGTGCCCCTGATGAGTGGGCTCTGAATGGCTGGACAAAAATAATTAATCAAGATTAAATCAAAAGCAGCATGATGCATGGAAAGGTAGTCTTAGACAGGATGCATTTCTAGGAACAAAATCACTCAGAAATGGCCCATAAATCTGGGGCATGGCTGAGTTGAATGTGAGGAAATGTGACTGGTATGGATTTTCAGGTTTTATGCTGCATAGATATTGCATATGATTAAGCTTTGCTGCTGCTGCAACAGCATCAGACTTCAGGCTATGTATACCTTGTACCTTTATCTACCAAACAAAATAGGTGACCATAGTGGGCTGAAGAACCACTCTCATACCCCTCCTAGAATCATACAGTCATAGAAACATAGAATATGCTGAGTTGGAAGTGACCCATCAGGGTCCTCAAGTCCAAATCCTGGCCTGCAGCAGTGTCTGATTAATAGCAGCAGAAATACAGGAAGGCCACAAACAACAGAAAGAAATCTGGTGAGATCAGACACTACTGATGATTTTACTGAGTAGATGAATGACTCGCAAAATCTAAAAACATAAGCCTTGCTGGGATAATTTTGCATCATTTTATCTGATGCTCTCACTTGTGGTGTCTGAACTTGGCCTCATGTATATTCTCAAGCAAATTGGAAGTGACAGTGTTCTAAATAACTACAGTGCTGACAACTGGCCCAATCATTGAGGCTTTATCCGGTTTTTCTCTTGTATTTATTGACCATTAATGAATCAGGAATTATTCCTCAGAGAGACTGAACTAAAGATGCATCTCTGATGCAACCAGGAGTAATAATCAGAAATACAAGATATCAACAGGAAAATTAAACAGACATCAGAGATGGTCTAAGTACCTAATGCAAAATAATGCCCTATTTCAAATTCATCCTTAATATCCTCTCTTTAAACCAGTCTAACACATTTTTAACATGTAACATTCCTGTCTGGAGTATTTTCTATCTTATTTCTCCAACTCTTCTCCAGGGGAGCAAAGATTTGCACAACATTAGGTCAAAAGCCAACTGAGGATATACTACATGGAAATTTTGTAAAAGAGACTCATCCCTGTGTTGGTTTTGCACAGCCTGGTTTTTGCTGGAAGCTTCCACCATGTCCGGCAGAGCCAATCTCCGATGGCTCTGTAGATGGACATGCTGTTGACCCAATTAGAGAAACTGGTAATGCCTCTGTGATGACATATTTAAGAAGGAAATCAAAACAGTGCACGCGCAGGTTTTTTTCCGGGACTGGCGAGGTGTTGCCAGCACAGCCCGCAGTGTTGCAGAGCTGCTGCCATCTCAGCACAGCCCGTGGCAAGCCTTGCCTGCCTGGCTGCCCCAGCCAGCCATGAGCAGAAGGGCAGGGGCAGCAGCGGCGGCTTCTCCTTCCCTGCACCCTGCACGAAGAGAAGCGTTAAACAGCAGTGGCACCCCAGCAGCTGCCACCGCCCACACAATGGCAGCAGGACCGCGTGGCCGACAGCAGAAACATGGCGAGCGATTTCCTGATGCACAACCTAGACGAGATCAAGCTCTCAGTGCTGTGGGATGCAAGAATCTTTGTTGGCAACAGTAGCTATGAGCAGCAATTTTTCTTCTAGATAGAGAAGAGGAGGAAGTGAGGACGTGTAAGAGAGAACAACATGGCAGCACCCAGGTTAGTGGAGAAAGAGGAGAAGGAGGAGGTGCTCCAAGAGTCGGAGCCAAAATTCCTCTGCAAGCCATGGTGAGGACCATGGTGAAACTGTCACCCTGTAATTCATGAAGTCCACAGGGGATGCAGAGATCCACTCAGAGCCCGTGAGAAGAGTGCTCATGCCGGAGCGAGTGGATGCCAGAGGAAGCTGTGATCCAGTGGGAGACCCAAATAGAGAGAGAGAGGGCCCCTGCTCCAAGAGATAGAGAGAGAGGGCCCTTGCTTCCAAATTAAAGCAGCCTGTCCTTAAAAGACTACACCCTGTGGACAAGTGACCCATGCCACAGCAGTTTTGGGAAAACTGTTTTGCCCTTGGGAGGGACTCATGGCATAGCAGAGGAAAGACTCCTTTCCCTGAGCAAACTGAAAAAGATCTCAGGTGACAGACTGACCAAAACCCCCCCACGCCCTGTCTCCCTGTGCTGTCGGTGGGAGAGAGGGAGAGAGGGAGGGGCTGGGGGGGGGGAAAAAGGTCTTTTAAAGGCTTATTTTACTTCTCATTATCCTCCTCTGACTCTGTTAATAATAAATTTTCTTTATACCTTTAAATTTGAACCTGTTTTGCCCTTAGAGTGTTTTTGTCCCAGTCCTCATCTCAACTCATGAGCTCTTCGTTAATTTTTTTTTCTGAGCAAATGGCTTTCTTGGGTTCCCGGCATTTGGCCAGTGTCAAATCACGACAATCCCCTGTCTGTGAAGGGGAACCAGGCTCAGAGAAGTTTTACAAAGGCACCAAAAGCCAGACAATACCCAGAGGTTCTGCTTGATACCAACAGTGCCCAGCAGGAAACATGAACGCACTGAACAGTTAATAGACCTATCACTATAGTACATAAAGCAGACAGTGCCAGGGCAGTATAAAATTTCCCCAGAAGAATGATAAGGTGGTTCCTGAAAAGTGATTATTATTTATAAGCTCACAGAAAGGGCAAGGCTGGGGCTAAATGTCCCAGCATGGCTGAGTCACCTTTAATGTAGTGGTTGAGCACCTACTCCTCGGTAACAGGGCACACCTTGTTACCCACAATTCCCATCTCACATCATAGGTAAAAATTTCTGTTTCTGGATAATTTTTAACTGTAAAATACTGAATAATATACATTTTCATGGAATTCCACCTTTCAGCAAAAGAACAGTAAGTTCAACTTTTTTAATAGCTTTCATCATTCAAGCCAAGAAGTAACGAAATGCTCACAGCTTGCTCAGTCATTCAGCTCACCGTTCAGTGCCTTGGAAAGCCCCGAGCTGCCTAGAGAGACAGCACAGGCAATCCAGAGACTCAGTAGCTCCGAAAAGCAGCAAGTGATAGCTGCAAAACTAATATCAAGAGCAGAAGGAAAGAGGTAGCAATACAGCTCTTGTTCTATGCTTTAATCCTGCCAAGATTGCTCTTGTCCCAAGACAGAGACACGCAGAAGCTGTTAGCAGAAGGTAGCAGAGCCAAAGAGGGCAGGCCACCCCGGGCTCTTCCTTTTATTCGGGGGAAGGGAGAGGGGAAGGCAGGGGGCAGACCCGGGGTAAGTGGCCAGTTGGACACTGCTCCGGAGAGTCAGTGCTTTTTTCAACTTTTACCCGAGCTGGGAACAAAGGAGGTCTCAGAGCACGTGGCAGAGACAGGTCCAGACCTACCTGGGCAGGTCGCGGGGTGGGGAGGGCAGCCCCTTCGGGCAGGCAGCAACAAAGAAGATTAATAGTAACAGTCATATTTTATTATTTTTATAGCAGGTTGTAGAGGAAATGGTTTTTGGTTTCTGTGTCAAGTGAAGGTCTCTCTGACCACCACTTGTTCTAGGGCAACTTCTGTGCAACTGGTTCTATAGTCCAACCTTAGCAAACATCATTACTGAAGAAGGGAAAAAACAGCCTTAAAAATTCAGTGCACAAAAAAAATCTGCAGTGCCCAAACAAAATCAATAGCACAGTATGAAAAATAGCATAGGAAGTAAAGTAGCTGATCTACTAGCTGTTTGAGAAATGCTTCATTCTGACCTGAAGTTTCAGCTAAAAAATTACAAGTTTTGCCCCTAAACTTGGGTTCATGTTTTGAATGAACTCCAACGTGACCAAAAAGGGCCCATTTCTGGGCATCATTTTGAGGCAGTTGCTCACACTAAACATCTGTGAAGGCTTTTGGGGTAGTTTTACTTCCCCCTGTGTATATAATCATTTAGGTGGAAAAAGACCCCTAAGATCATCAAGTCCAACCCTTAACCCAGTGTTGCCATGCCACCATTAAACCATGTCCCCAGGTGCCACGTTTACATATCTTTTAAATCTTTCTGGGCATAGTGACTTCACCACTTCCCTGAGAATGCAACCTTATGAGCAGACTACTGTGTTTTTTGTCTTAGTCTGTTCTGAAAATGTGTGCTTTTACAGCCTGAGTCAGCCTGACTCCTCAGCTGAAGACAAGCTGCTTGAATTAATTCCTCTCCCAAAACCATCAGCTGCACCAGCTGCTGAGAAGAAAAGGGGCCACAGGAGATTCTCATGAGTGCCCAGTGACCACATGTTCTTCCCAGCCTGATCATTAGCTTTTAAATAGAACAAGAAAGAAAGGAGGTTGATGTAATTCCCTCACTCTGAAGACGCTAGGGAGGGAGTGAGAATGTGCTTAGTACTGCCAGCATCATCTTCTCAGCAGGATGGTGAGTGAAGGCTGTTGGTTGTGCAGCCCTTCTTTTGTACCCCAGTACCAGATCAGCTTGAATTGTGTTGAACTTTGTCTGAGATTAAACCAGGGAAGTTTGTTGCTGCCAGCTTTGGGTTGTGTTCCATAAACCATATCTTCCCTTATCAGGTGTGGTTTGTCTATCCTGCTGCCAATTAGCATTTTCATAATAGAGCCTGCTGAATCATAGGCAATATGAAAACAATGTAGTGGTCATGCAGGTATAGAAATGATCCTTAAAATATGTTGGGGTGAAACAAGGATTGGTAGAGGATAGCAACTGTCTCTTTGTCTGAAAGAGTTTTCCCCACCCAGGATCAAAATCCTGCCTTTTTTCAAAAATAAAGGCTATCTTATATCCAAAACACTTCAGAGTTATTTCATCTCTTGTTTAACTCCAGGCTAATAATTTCATCTTTCATTTCCTCCTATTGTTCACCCTGGCACGTATCCCATCTATTATAAGCCCCAGATATCAGAAAGTAATTATTTTAGATTTAGGGAGAGAGAAGTAAGAGTCAGCTGGTTTGAAGTAAGGTTTTTACAGCAGCACAAATTCTGAAAGTGTTGTGCAGAGACTGGTATTAAAGAAATAGCTGCATGGGACAAAACTGGAGTGAGGAGACAAAGCTTTCTGTAAGAGCTGTATTACTGCCAAAGCAGGGGTAATTGCTTCTAATACAAAATGGTGTTTTGCAGACACTGAGGAGAGATCTGAAGTTTTCACAGGCATGAAGTAGCCACTAGATAAACACTCACGGGAGCTGGCCTTTTCTGAAAATCTCCAGCTAATTACTGCACTGAAGTAGTTGTCTGCAAAGAAGCCTTTTAAGAAAATTAAAATGTTTGTAAATATGTCTTTTGGCTCTGTGTCTGCACACACAGAGACACAAACTGCAGAGTCCATCAACTGGCCTAGATGACATGTCTCACATCAGGGACTGGGCTCAGCCCATTGCATCGCTGGTGCTGTGCTGCTTCCACACCTTCCTTTTTTCTGTTGAGAGAGGCTGCTTTAAGATTTTATGTTCCTTTTGCCTCGTGAAGGTGGGTCAGATTGCCAAAAATATTAGCAAAGCCTGGGCTAGAAGTCATGTCTGAGAGTGCTGGGTGTAGCCTTGCAGCTCTGGTAATGAACCCATCTGCATCTCTTTTCCCTCCTACACCCATACCAGAATTTACCTACGAGAATGCACAAAGGTGTGTGAGTGCTCTTTGGCCATTTAAGCAGGGCAGGTTGATGGGGCTTTCTGGAAGACACATAAAACTGATCCTTCTAGCAAATCTATTGAGGAGGTGGCTGAAAGAACAGAAGGTGTAAATATTGATGTTTTCTTTGCACTGGTGGTCCTCGTTCAGTTCAGAAACAAAATATACGGCATGTGGGGAATGGGATAGTGCATCACAAAATTGTTCAAGGAGTCCCAAATCATAAGAGAGACTCTACAGATTAGATTAGGAGCAGGATATCTGGTTGCTGTCCTGGACTGGCAGAGCTGTCTCATTCACTGACTTTTCTTTCCTTGCCTTGAGATGTAAGAGATGCCTTCTAATTTGTCATGCTCATAGCTGGTTATGCTTTGATGTGTAGAACTCAAGGTTAATATTCCTCTAAATCACAGCTTTTCACTAAACTCTTCATCTCCCCTCCCTCAGGTTCCTGAGCCAGAAGGAAGGACTAATGCTTTACAGGCATCTCCTGCTGTTGTGGGTTTGAATATTATAAGAGCAGTTCTGCCAGTCCCAGAGAGCCTAACGTTGTTCTTAAGGGTATCTCTCACAGGTCACCCTGCTTCTTGCACCAAAGGCAGCCATGGCAGGAGCTGAAGGTCAAAAAATTTTAGTCTGCTTTTTCTGAAGACTTTTTTTATGGAAAGGCTGTAGGAGAGCTGCTAGATTTAAAAAGGGAATAAGGACAATAAGGATAGGCAGTGGCTCTACCAAGTCAGTGCAAGATCCAGCTCATTTTAATGTGGGATATCAATACCAGAGAAAAAGATAAAGGTATCAGAAAAAGATGGAAGGTGCCTCAGAAAGAGTTAGGAAATAAATAACCCATGATGTGTGTTTGCCAGTAGCTAGTCCACTGTGGTGCCAAGTGAGCCAGTGGTACAAGGGACAAAGAGAGCCTGCAGGTGAGACAGTCCCTGGTATCAGAGATCCTCCCCAGGTTAGGGTGAACAGAAAAGGCTTCCCCTAGCATGCATTGTTCCGCTATGTTAAGGAACCCCAGTTCCCTTTTCCTGGTTGGCCCGTGGCCCCTCTGCCCCCTTGCTACCTTAGATGTTCCATGCCTTAGAAAGTTCTCCGGTCCAGGTTCCCCCATTGGCCCTTGTCCCTCACCACTCCCCCAGAGCTTCCCCACTGGCTCCCATTCCCTAATCCTGCCTTTGTGCCGCCCTCATGCCCGCAGATCATTGGTCTCTGGTGCTCGCCCCGCTCCCTTACTTAAACCCGGACCCTCTGTTGTCTTTGTCTCTGGATCCCTTTAGGGCGTGGCTGTAATAAACCTCTGTCCGTGGAACTCTATACAGAGACCCTTCCTGCCTCTTTGCCGTCGACCCATATTACTGAAGCTGTCCGTGTGTGTGTGTGCACACGTGTGTGAGTGTGTGCTGGTCCTGCCCAGTGCCTTCGCTAACGAGACACTTTTGGAAGATCGCAGCACCTCGCGCTCTGGCACAGAAGCCGCGGCACCCGGCATAGCAATAGCCCACAACATAAACCTTTCTCTCAACTGTCCAAAATATTGACAATGAATTGAACCCTGTTGCAACTTTGTTTAAATGTATGTTTTCATACAGAACTACCAAGGGGATAAACGTTCTCTTCTCCCTGAAGGATTATTAGGGCTAATAACAGAGGAGGCGTGACAACTGTTTTGCACCAGTTGTCTGAACCTCTTTGAGGGGATACAGGAATAAGTTTTCTTGTGGCACATGCTGTGGCAACTTGCAGATTGATGGTTCATTGTGCTAATGCACTGCACGTTATTAATGACCTCTATTTCCAGCAGCTCCCTAGGACTTGCATTCTGCACGGTTCAGGTGTGATACGAAATCTCTTGAATCTTCCAGCACTTCCAGTGACTCTGGTGTGCTTAAGATTGTTCTGGATTAATTATTGTTCACCTGTAGCTGTGTTTTGGTTTTGATGAACATTTATGATGATAGCCAGGTTCTCACCCTTTATGGAAAGGCAGCACTTCATAAATACTGAACTGTGCTTTTTCTACGTTGGTGCTGGTTTCCTACAAGCCTGGAAATGAAATTACATGGCTGTTGTCTTGAATGTAACTATTGAACAGCTATTACTAAGAGGTCATTCCAAAATACATAAATAAGGAAAGAAATTCCATATGGTCCAGAAAAACAAACAATTGCTACATGGTGTTTCTGAAGAGGAAGAGTGTGTTTTCTTTTTTTCTTGCAGTATAAAGACAGAGCAGTGCCTGGTGAGAGAAGCAAGAACTGGTGTAATATCCCCAACTGCGGCTCCCTAAAGAACCTTGGGATCAGAGAAGATATGGATATGCTGGTCTGAAGGTTCACTGAAGCTGTTACACAGCTCTAAATGGTAGTGCAAAGAAGTCACTGCTAAACAGGTAGAGACCCAGAAAGGTGACCAGAAGTCAATATTCTCCTTCAACTCTTCTGTTAGTAGTCTGTTATAAAGAAGTGGCTTGTCTGAGGCAGCAAAGAGTTAAAACTACAACAAAAACTCTAGACAGATTAAACATTAAATTATTCTGACACTCATTATATTAAACAGTTAATTATTTACTAGTGGCACTAGAGAGAGTACATGAATTCTCTAGATCAGAACAAATGCAATGATGCAGTCCAGGCTATTTTTAATAGCAGAGCCTGGGACACAGTGTGCTGAATCTGCTGTGTCCCGTCACTGTGTGCATCATTTAAAGCTTTTATAAACAGCCATGTTTTTTCAGGAGTCAGACATTAGGCAAGCACTCAGCCAGCATCACGGAGGAGTGACATAGCAGTGTCATAAACATTCACAGATATCCAAGCAGGGCCTTGAGATCTCTAAATGTTTGAGAAAACAGATTATCTGGGGAGGATGGGTTGTTATGGGACTTGGAAGGCTTCATTGGCTGTGCCAGCAGTGTGTAAAAAGTAAATTCTCTCAAGCTTCCAAATTCCCAGAATCCTTCTGAGGTCTGTGCCATTGAAAATAGCAGCAGTTTGCTGGAGAACCCTTTCAGCAAAGGGTAATGTATTTCTTTTGCTCCTTGCATGAACACACTAATAGCAGAGGAAAGTCCTGTGAGTATCAGGAGGCAGCTGTACAAGGCAGGATGCCACTTCTTCCTCTATCCCAAGCTGGCTGTGTGGAGATGAGTGGAACTTCCAAGTTCATGGACTTCCTCTCTCCTGCAAGGCTGCTGCATTCAAATTGTGCATGCAGGATTGATGGCATGAAAATCTTGTCAGAGTTGTAGAGGGAGTGATTTTAACTTACAGAGTGTTCTAGTGTAGGCAACTCTGTTTTTTAAGTAGCTGCACCTCTTGTGTAACAGCAGTACAGCTCAGAACCCATTTCCTTGGAAACATTTCACTGCCAGCAGCTGCTTGGTGCTTTCCTGGTATAGAAGGGGTGTGGGTAATTGGGAAGTATGGTGGTGGTTTAGGTTCCCTATTTTTCTTCTTAAATATGAGCTCTGGAGCTGACCTGCAATACAAAGATGCGCTGTAAGGAATTAGTGCAGCTGATGTGGGACCCTGTATATGTACTATAGTGATCTGCTTTTTGGGAATCTAACTGCTGTGGATCCTTGGAGGGGAGGAGCTGGTGTGTCCTGTAGGGAGGCAGTGCATCAAAAGAGGGAGGAGTATTTTGTGTATGAATGAGACATAACCACCCCGTTACCTCTGTGCCCGCTGCAAACCCTTTACAGCTGGGATGGGTTTTGGCTGGTTTGAATGCAGTGGCTAGTGGAGTGGACCCTTATCCCTACCTGAATTAGAGAGACAAACTGAATATGAGTAACATCAGGAAATGTGTTATCTAACTGACCTTCAAATGATATTATTTAACAGCAGTGACAAATGCACTGACAGACCTTTGGGAAAAACCCTAAAACATAAGCAGTAACCGTATTACTTAAACACAAAAGGGAAATGCAGAACTGATGTTCAGAGTCTGTTCCCTGTGCTGTACACACGTCCAACTGATGCAATTCCCATGGATGTCTTGGCAGTACTTGTTACATCCTACCCCAAGGGAGGTGACCCTTGCTTCACTGAGAGGGGAATAAAACGTCCTTCCCAGAATTCAACAGAGCAGTTCCAGTTTGACCATGTACTTTCTAATGACTTGCTGAGGTCTTACGCGTTTATTTACCCAATTCCTGCGTAATAAAATTTTGCAAACCTCTTTGGAGAGAGCCCATGACTCTGCACTTACTGAGCAGCATCAGATTGCTGAGCAGTGCCTCTTGTTTTGACAGCTCACATGATGCTGTGAGTTATTTCCACATGCTGGAGCAAAGAGAGATCTAAGGCAGAGAGGCCCAAATGGAACAGGGAGAAGCTGCTACCTCTTGCCATGAAAAGCCATCCTAAACAATTTTTGTGGGATTAGAAAGGTCACATTTTGGAGTAAGTGGAGTCATTGCTGACAGCAGTTCTTTCCTACCAGCACAAAGGAAGAGAACATGTGTTCTTGAAGCCTGTGTCATCATTAGTAAGGGATTTGTTGGTGAAAAGTGGGGTTTATAAGTGCTGCCTTACAAAATGTAAAGATCAAAAATATGGGGAGACAGTGAGAGATTGTTGTTGCTATCTCAGTCTGTTGAGAACACTGATGATAATGGAGTAAGGAGAAGGAAAAAAAATCTGAAATTTGACTCTGAATATTAGCACAGAATAAATATAAATTTTCTTAATGCTTTTTCCCAGATGAAAGTTACAGAGAACTTTAAATGAAAACAACTGAAATATGGTGTAACTAAAACTTCTTTCATGTACTGCTCTCCAAATAGAGCGCTGCACAATGTCACAGGGCCATGCCTCTATCTTCTTTCTAATGACTTTTTCAGCATATGTGGTGTGAAACACCTCTACAAAAGTCAAAATGTGAATGCTGTACCCTGTCATGGCTTTGTTTACACACAAGGAAATAGAAGCTTACGCTGAGAGCTCTGCTACTGCCCTCAGTCCTTGAAGCAGCTTTCCCTTCAGCAGGCATCTCTTGCTGCTGCTTGATGAATCACATCAGCTCCATTGGCAGAGAAACTTTTGCAAAAGTATTTCAGATATGGAGAGGGAAATGGATAATAGGGTAGGCTCAGAGCACCTGAGGAGGCTGGCTTAGTTTTAGGAGCCACACAAATATTTGTACCTCTTAGACCTTTAAAAAATAAGTGTCTTTTCTATGGTGCAATGGAAACTGTGGCAGTGTTTCAGAGGGATCCAATGGAATGAGCAGCCCTCAAGACTGGGATCACTGAGGGCGTGGCAGTGGGATTTGGGTGCTGCCCCAATGAAGCTGCTGGTGTAGGGGGGCTGGTTTATCATAGGGTGCTGTCACTTCGGTGTAGAAGTGCCAAATGACAAAGGGGGTCTTGCAGCCTCCAGCAAAAAGAGCATGAGGACAGGAGAGTGATGGAGTAGTAAGGCAGAAAAGGGAAAACACAGAAGGCCCACGGGAAAAGCAAGTGAGGTATTTTCTGTCTGGATATACACTGTGGTAACTGGAAGCAGCCCTTTTGAGACTGAATAAATCCAAATAGTGAGTGTGATAGAGGTTTTGAGCTCTCTCTTGTCTTAAAATAAAACTGTTGATTTTTTTTTTTTTTTTAATGAAACCCTCTATTATAAAAACAGGCTTTTGCTTGCCCTGCCTCTGGGGTATCTGCTGATATACTGAACCTGGGACACAGCAAAGGACTTGCATTTCATTAAAAAATGCTAGATGGGAGATGAACATAACGCAGGTTTGCTCAAAACCCAGAGCACTCAAAAATGCAGCATGTCATCTGCTTGCCTATCCTCCCTGTTTTGATATTCATCCAGAGCTCTATATTCCCTACTGGTTACATTTTGCCAAATTTAAAAACTTTGGCATTGCAAAACTAACAATGATGCACTAGGACTCTAAAATGAATCATTATTTTTTGGCTGCTCTGGAAAGACCATAAACTAAACTCGATTCTTTCTCCATATATTAAGCTCAGCTGCTGCTTCCCTTTCTAATCTAATCTGCAATAGGTGGTTTTTATATCCTGAATACTTCTCCACCTGGATCTATCTGTGGTTTCCTGAAAGTCAGGCGTTCTTACAGGAGAAATGCAATATGCACATAAATCCAGCATACTATTCTTTACAGAAGGCTGAATCCTTTATCATCTGTCCCATGACAAAGCCTGAGTGGTTGCAGCAATGTTCCCTCACAGATTGCATCTCCAGAATATAAGCATCACAAACTTTGTGCTTTCTGGAATAAACACCACCGTTAAAATGTGAATATATTTCTGCAGATGCTGCAGTGTCACTGCAGTGAAGAACAAGCAGTGTTACTGATTCAGCTGAAATGCTTCTTGCAGAGCAAGCATCAAAGCAAGGCTGTTTTATCAGTTTACATACTTTGAGCAGGGAGTTTATTTCTTTTGTAATTCTCCCTTAGGCACTCCAGTGGCTGAGCAGAACCCTTGCAGAAGCGTCTGCTTCCTGCTCTGTAAATGTAATTTCTGCTCCCTTCCCTCTGTTTTTTGGCCAACTTCTGTGAGTTCTTTGGATGTGCTGTTGCTGAATCTGAGAGAGATCTGTTTTATGAAGAAAACATGGATTTGGAATTTTAAAGGATTCCTGGCTTTAGATAAAAATGGCTGATTTGCTTATCTCACTGTGAAAGTGAGCTGAAACAAACAGGCTGGAACAAGGGGTGATTTTTTTCCATGTGCAGGGATCACACCAGGACTGAAAGCTGTGTGTTGCTCAGCTGCAGGTCTGCAGCATTGTACTTGAGCCATCTGTTCCTCAGGCCCTCTGGTTGTGAGAGTGCCTTGGTGAAATCAATGAGCTGTGGGCAGTGTGAGATAGGTTGGTCTCTATACCAGGCAGAATTGACTTTAAATAGTGCACTTTAATGCAGGGCTCCTGCAGTACCATATCCTTGGAGAATTCTTCTGGTTTTGTGCTCTCCTCCTGGTATTAAGATGAACATCTTGTAAAGGTAACTTACACTCTGAACCAATAGTGAGGACTATAAAAAACAGCTTATTAGTTATATTTTTTCATTGATTCCAGCTCAGGTAATCTTCCTTGTGTGAACTTCATGGGAGACCAAGAAAAAGATAAAACTGGTTTAGGATGTGGGTAAGATGGGTTCATAGCTTTCAAGGGTGAGATACCTGTCTTGGGTGGGAAGCCCATTGCAGTTCCAGCAAAGCAGGTGTTTAGTGTTTAAAGGCCTTTCCCCTGGTAATATTCATAGGGCACGGAATGGCTGGATGTTTCTGCTGCTTATAGTAAAACCTGGGCAGTGCAGATCGAGTCATGCTAAGAGATGTGCTTCAGCACCAAGCAGTGTCTGTCTCCTGTTGTTTCCTATCCCCATGCCCTGCTTCCAAAACCAGGTTGAGGTTCCCCTTTGGATGTTTTGGTTTACACGCAATTAATGTAGTGGCTTTCAGGTAATAATGATGCTGCCTAAACTGGGAAATAGTGTGAGACCCACTACTAACTTGATTTCCTACTTGTATTGAGGTAGGACTTGTGTTTGATGGTTGGTCTTGTTGATTTTAAAGGTCTTGTTGGTTTTAAAGGTCTTTTTCAACCTTAAAAATTGTAAGAAACCCATGGGTTTGGTTGCTGTGGGACTGGATCATCATCATGCTGCAGTGGTGATGCACTCAGTGGGAAGTGTCCTTCATCCCCTTTCTTGGTCTGGGGTCTGTTTTCACCTCTGCTGTTCTTCTCACCCCTGCTCTCACCTGTGCTATTTCTCTTCCAAGTGAAGTTGCCAACATCAGCTTTTGTCGTGCCGGCTAAGCCCATGTGGCAGTTTTGAATTCTTTTTTTGAGACACTTTGTTCCTAAGCACAGGAAGTTGTAAAATTGCTGATAATGAGTTAGTTCATTCATAGATGATGCCAGAAATGACTACCTTCTGTCAAGGCAATGCCTTAGTGAAAAGGAGTTGTGATTGAGTAAAGCAGGGAGTTGTCAGTTCTCTTTCAGTTACAGTGGATGCTTTTTTTGCCTAGAAGTCTGTTATCTTCAACCATTTCCCTTAGAGGAAAGTGTTTATCGATGTTGGCTGTTATTTTTAGTAATTAACAATGCTTTTCCAGTGCCATTTCTCTGTTGTGGTTTCTACTGACTAAATGCTAAAGGTTATTTTCTGAGCTGTTGTAAATCGTTGACATTTCAGCTCCTGTATTGTTACAGCGATCTTTTGAGAATTATTTTCTAGATGTATTTCCCAACACCACACTAATGGTATATTTACTTCTAGAGATGCAAGAAGGTATGTTAGTCCACAGAAGAAAACATCCCACGACTGAAACATGATTCCTGGAACTAAATAGCTGTGCTTCTTTTATGCTTACAGTTTAAATCAAATGAAGTTATGGACAAGTGACAGGATGTCTCTTGTTTCAGTGAAAACCCATTTTGTGGGTTTTTTTGCATTTGGCATAGAAAGACAAGGATTAATTTTGTTGACGAGTTTCCTATTTAATGTTCTTAACATACTTGTGGAAAACAAATTATCTAGGGGGTGGATTTTGGTATTAATTCCATTCTCCTGGTTTTGGTTCTACCCAATATCTCTAACATCAGGAAATATGTCATGACTGCAGGGAGGATGGTTCATGGCTGTTTCTGGTTGCAGTCACATCCAGGAATTCAGACAGGATTACAGGACATGCTGGAGCACAGATTATTTGCAACAAGGGCTCATTGACCCAAACATTGTTTTTTGTTACCCCTTTTTTTTTTTTGTGGGCATTTTTCAGGTGTGACCTTGACTATAAAATGCTGCTAGTTCATTCCCCCTCTGGTTTGCAGCTTTCCTCCTGAGACTTGCACTGAGGGTTATAATTACATCAGCTGAAAGACTAACATAGGGCAGATGTCATAAGGAGGTGGCTCTGTGAGTCAGTCTCCTTTCCAGGGTTGTGTATCCTCTTTCCACGAGGTATCACCTAAAGTTTCACGGAAGTAGGAAGCATCTTGTGCAATGCATAACCGTGACTCTAAATGCTACTACTTTTCTATTCACCTACGCATGTTGGGGAAGAGGGCTTAGGGGACTTGAGGGCAAAATCATTACAGACACTCATTCTGGTTGTCTCCTTGCTGCGTTAAAGGGCCCTGGCTAAGCTGTGAGAGGACTTGTTGTGACTGTCCCCTATATCTCATCCCGTCTGTCTTTCTACAATTGGTTCTGGATTGTGTTGGGGAGGATGAAAGTTTGGTAAGAAAGTTTCACAGGTATGTAGGCTTGGCAGAAAGATCTCTGAATGTAGAAACTGAGGATGAGATAGAAATGAAAGCAAGTTTTGATATAGAGTAAAAGATGTTTTGCTGAAACACTGACCACTGAATAACTGAGAAGGCAAAGGTTGGAGATGAGTTGGAAGATTTTTATGAATAGGACAAAGGTATGTGACTACAAACAAAGACATGTTTTTCACCAAGTAAATAAGTCTCAAGAAGAGCATAAGTAAATAGAAAACATGTATTTACCAAAAAGAGAGATATGGCAGGCAAACAAGAAATGTCGATGTAGGAAGAAAAAGAGAGGTCTGAGAATTTTCCATTGTAAGCTTAAATTGTAACTTACTCCTGTGATTGGATAATAATGACTATAATATGGTGATGGTAGTAGCTATGATAGGCTATAGGCAAATGTAAAGGTATTGTGTATGGTGCTTATTGGTTATTATGTATTAAGATACTCTGCAAAGAAAAGTATAAAATGCTTTGTAACTTGAACAGAAAGAGGCTTCAGGTATGCCCACAGCTGGAGCTGGCAGCTGTAGGGCTGGCTCTGGATACCCACTCCCTGAAATGCTGTAACTTCGCCTGTGCAATAAACAGCTTTCAAGAGAGACGCCTGAAGTCCAGACATCCTTCGTGAAACTTTCTCCTATAGATTGATAAAGAATTGTTCTTCAAGGCAGATAACCTGAATAAAGGTTTTTCAGCCAGAGCAAAAAAAATTATAGTCTTCCCAAACAGGCTAAGGTTCTTGCTGGCCCAGATTTGCTGTTGCAACAATTCTATTTACCACTCTGTCTTTGGGATGATAAATGGCTATGAAATTGTAATGGCTACTTTAAATTGTGCCATGTTGATTTGGTAAACACAATGTATGTAACTCTACCCAGGGCTGTACTTGATGTTATACAATCTAGAGATTCAGTCTAGGGATTCAACCATAATGGTTTGGCATCTTTGTTCTTATCCCTTTTTATTTAAGTAGGAGCTTTAGAAGACAGTTCTTAAAATAAATATCTGTGGCTCTTTGTGTTATTGAGATAGAAGGGTTAGAGGATTTCTTCAGTTTACAAGAAGTTGTAGTATTCTTGGCTCCTCTGAGGGGTCTGAAGCTGGGGTCTGCTCTAGTTCTCTGTGGGGAAACACAAAAGGTGGAAAAGATTTCAGGTGTGAGAAATAAAAGCAGGTTTCAGAAAATAAGGAACAAAAGAAGTTAGGATTTAGCTCTGGCTGTGAAAAGATAGAAGAAGATACAGTTATACAGCAAGCAAGGACATTAAAAACAATGGTTAGAGTTTCTAGGTTTGGCCTAGATAGATTTTGAAGTTGCAAAAAAAATATGCTTAGCAAGATAGGTAAGTATAAGCTTAATAATGGAATATTGTGTATTGTTCTATAAAAGGCATAACAAGGGAGCATTGTGCATAGCAGAAGTACGTGCACTGATTGGGGACTGGTTAAGACAGCTGTTTGTAACTTTTAGAAGCAGGCTATTGGCTAAAAAGCTTTTAAGAATGCTCTGTAACCAGGAAGTCTTTGGATGCCCTTGACGGCATGAGCTCTGTACCATCTCTGTCTTAACTCTGTGAGACTGATAACGGAATAAAATAATAAAAGGCTCCTGGAGCGCCTGTCCAGGCTCCCCGTCCCGTTTGTTGCCAAAAACACTGACATACTTCTAACGTGTTGCATTAGAAGTAGAGGTAGAACAGCCAGCCACTGGGTGAGAGGGAAATCTGCTGTCACTCCAGCAAACTCTGAGAGACTCTGGGTCCTCCTACAAGCTCTTACTGGGTCCCTGAAGTTGGTTTATACTTCTAAACAGAAATATCCAGCTATGTGGAAAGAAGTGAATGGGTCTTCACCCTTAACAGTCTGCACAGATAAGGACTGTTTGCTACCAGAGACCTTGTTTTTCCAAGTAATGAAGTAAAGCCAACAGGATTGGTGATAAGAGCTTCCTTTTCCTAGACGGGATTCTTCCCAGGAGAGTATGGTGCACAGTAGTCAAGAGCTCTAACACTGCTGCAGTAGAATAACCCTTCGTCTGGGGTACTTCCTGGCCTGTGAGTACTACAGAGATTTTTTCTGCAGCCTCTAGGAATGATTTTTAGATGGAGTCATTAGATGTGGTGCAAGTAATTTAATGGTAAAATTTTAGTAGTGTGTGTGCATGCTATTACTCTAGTTGAGAAAGGGATACAATCCTTATAATTGCACAGGGAGTTGAAATCCTCCTAAATGTGCCTTGCATATGTTTTTAAGAGAATTAAATTGCAGGACTGGATTTTCCCATGGAGAACACTGCTCAGAAAACAAATCGGGGTGTAATGTTACACATACTGTAGGCCTTGTGTATGCTGAGTTTGTGCCTCTCGTGACAAGCCTGCTCAGTTATGGGCAGTTTTCTGCATAAATCTCACTATGTGTGCCACCACAGCCACATGCTTCTGCGGTTTTAGTTGCTGGGTTTTGCTGATATAAATGCAAGCAGTATTTGTCCATGTAAAAAGAAAATGTGTGCATATCTAATCAAATTCCACCTTGTTTTATACTCCTGTTCAGCTCTAGTGATTCCTGCAAAGCTATGATTTAACATCAGCTTTGGCTTTGCTGAGTGGTTTTGCAGTAGGTTTCAGCAGAGTAAGAATCTTCCATTACTCACTGCAGAACTTCCGTCACTGGTAAAAGATTTTATGTTCATGAAGGGAAAGGCTTCAGTTAGAAGCTGGTTGTGTTTCTGTTGGTTATTTTTGTTTTCCGTGATGTTCAGAGCAGCACAGTTCACAGAATTAACTGTCCCCCTTTAATGGAATGTGAGTGTGAAGCTGCTGAAAGCAGCTGAAGGACCAGGATAGCTGGGAAATCTGCAGGCTATTGGCTGCACGAACAGTGCTGAGAAACATCTGCCCTGCCAGTCCCTCAGTTCTGCTGGTTTCGCTTCATTGTTTAGAGCAGAACGAATACTTGAGTCCGGGTTTTTTTTCTTCCTCAGAGAGTGGCTGCAGTAACATTTTTCCTGGTGATTTGTACAGATAAGGTAGTGATTCCAAGTGTGTTTCATGATGCAAGAACTGCTTTTGGAGACTTTCAGATAATTAAGTGAAGAACACAAAATTGTCTTGTTATTTCATCAATCAGTGTAAAATGCTGCCTGTGATTAACATCTCCATTAAAAGTAATCTCTTGAACTGCTCAAAAAAATGTTTCAAGTGTGACATATTGGTATATTAAAAATAAAGTACTGAGCAGTGCAGTGTAGTGCCACAGTCAGTTTGCAGGTTTGATGGTTACAGTGTAGATCAGGCTGGGGATAGTGCTGAACACCAGAACTACTTTTTTCTCTAAAGAAGCAAGCATGTAAAAAATAGTATATTTTTCTGGTTATAACAGCCCCTATATTTGTAGACTTTGTGCAGTGGAAACTAAAGCTGTTTGTCTGACTGAAACACAATGATGAATAATGAAACACATACAGCTGAGAGTAGCATGACATTCTATAATAATTTATTAAATATTTCCAATAAGCCATATACAGATGCATAACATCCATTAGAGGGCAGGAGCTTCAGGGTTTTTATTCCCAGACTGGGCACTTACTTTCTTTTTGCTTGGAATAAATCTTTTGAATTTTCCATTGTGTTATTGCCTCTAGGGGTCACTTTCTTTCCTGACACTACTGTTGTAAAGGCCACTCAGTGTCAGTCTGTAGAGTTAATTAAGGAACAAAGCTACCACAGAAGACAGGAGTCAGGTACAAATAAGTGTTTATATGTTGTGTATTTGAAGCACATGCACCAAATAGGGCTCTTCAGACATTAAACTGTGCTGAAGTGTCATCAATCACACACCTTTGCATGTCCCCCAGAATGGCACTTGGAGGTCAGCCTGTATTGCTCCAGGAAAGCACTGACCTGACCAGGTTACAAATACAATCTGCTCAAAGTGAACCATGTGACAAGAAACATGGCCATGGTAGAAATGACAGAATAAAAAGAAAACTTTGTACTCAATTGCTCCAATTTCATCTTTGAGAAGAATCAGCTGTAGATTGTCTGCCGGTGTGCTCTCCTGCTCTTCTTCAAAGCAGCAGCTGCCCTGTGTTGATGTGCTCTGGTTGGAGGATGTGACTAGTCATTATTTCCTGGAGTTTGGGATGAGGAAACCCTTGGGGCCATTGCATCTTCCCATTAAGTACAAAGTACCATGCTCCTGACTGACTCCTCTGAAATCACCCATGTCCTAGGCTGGTTCTTCAACAGCTGAACAAGCTCTTCATGCCTATATAGGAGCATTCATAATGGACAAAATGCTGATAGTTTGGAAAATTTAGCACAGGATGACAAAATAAATGGTGGGTGTAGTTATTTTGAGCATCATGACAAGTTTGTCTCATCCGAAGGCCTAGTTCAGAGCCTCATGGCACCAACAATGCAATGTCATGAATGTACCTCCAACTTTGCTTGTTGGTTCATAATAATGTGCTGAATCTTAGCTGAATGAGCTGTGTCATCCCTTGGATTTGTTAATCTAATGCAGCATGATCTTTGTTTTACAAAGAAAATGCAGGTGAGGCTTTGTCGAACTGACTTTAATAATTGAATGTTGGAGGGAACATTTCTGGCTGGAGTGTCCCCCTGAGGTGTCAGTGAGAGAAAACATAACATATTTCATACAAAAGGCTATAGTTACAAATAACCACGGAAATGGTATCATTTGAGCCTGCCAGGTGGTGCTAACAGGCTCCCCCCATCTTGCATTATCACAGCCCCTGTGTGGTGGGAGGAAAGCAGGGGGCCAGGCCACAGGACACCTGTGGGGTGTGAAGGAGCTCAGTTCTGTGAAGCAAATGAAGTGCTCCATGGCATTGCTGTTCCTTCTGCATCCAGACTGTCGAATGGGCCATGCCCAGAGGATTAAGGCCATTTTTCCAGCAGCAGCAGAGAGAGGGGGTGTGATTACATCACTCAGGGATGTTCACTACTATCCAGGCTTGCAGGAATGGCTTATCCAAAACCCATGTATGGGAGCAAGTGCTAGAGGGGGAAAGAAACCAATTTGAATGTCCTGAGCATTATTAGATGAGTAAAAGGGACTCCATTTCTCATTTGCCTGGTCCTGTTAATAAAGTGTATTATCAGATAACCTGAGGATCTCCTAACCCATTCACTGGAAAAAAGTTCTCATTAAATCTGCAATCAATTACAGAAGTGCCAAGGATGTTGAAAATTAATTTCACTGGGGGTTGACCTTCAAATTTTCTTCTTCGCCTTGAAGGAGAATGGATCAGACAAGAGTAGAGTAATAACTCTATAGAAAAGAAACTATTACAAATTAATTAAGGTACAGCTCTCCTCAGGTATAGGATAGCTGACCAATTAAATGGGAAGAACACACACAGTCATGAAGCCATCAGGAGAGCTGAAGAATAGGAGGATACTTTAGAGGGTGGACACCAAAGGTGCACGGAGATGTCTTCAGGAAGGTATATAATTCAGGAGAAGATCCTAGATGGGATATGTTAGGGAACCACTCAGGTTTCAGGCAAGACAACAAGAGCAGGTACTGGTGAGGTAGCTTAATGTCACCAGTGGAGAGATGTGGTATGAAATGTCTACCAAGAGGAAGAGTTCCGCTGCTCACCCAAGCTCTTTTCTAAGCAGCAAATTTAGTGAAATTTAGTTATACTTGCTTGGTTTCCAGGTCAATTTTTGTGTTTGAGTATGGGAAAAAGAACAGTGTTGGTTCCAGGCTCTATTTGCTCCCCTGCTAGTCTTCCATGCACGCATTCCTCCTGCATTCAGTAAGTGAAGGCTTTGGGAGGCTTTCTCCTAATGTCCCATAGTCTTTGGGTTTCTCTATAATTTACAAGCTTCTCTTGTCTTAGGAGCTTGCACATCAGCCTTTGCAACATTAAGCCAATGACTCCAGCTCAGGTAGAAACATCCCACTGCATTGGTTCCAAACATTTTAAGAGGCTAACTCCAAAGTGCTTAAAAAGGGCAAATTTATAAATAGTTGGACCTGGGAAAGGTCTACAGGGACAGAAGGGAGAAAGGCATTTAAGGAAAGAGCTGTTAAAGTAAGATCTCAATTTCTCTGTTTAGAAGAAACCAAAATTTCAAGAGGGAATTGATTGTGAAATGTTTTGGATTAGATTTTGTTTCTGATTAATCTGTTCCTTGATATCTATGTCCAGAAAAAAAAAATTCTGTTTAAATCTTTTGAGTGATATTAGAAAATAAACATTTCAATTTGATTTGAAGGAATTAAACAATGTGGTCACACTTGACGACACTATATTAAAGTGCTGACAGATATCCAGGTCCACTTTCCTCCATAATGAAAGCCCTACTTGAATAAAACCTGAAAGGTTGTTGCCAGATCTCTTCTTTCAGCCTTCTTTCATTACATTTGATGTTCAGGTTTTGTATAAATCTTGGCAGAAACTTGAGAACCACAGTGAAATCCAGACTGTATTTAACAAATAGAAATGAGCATGGCTGAGCACTTGTGGCCGAGTGCATTTTGGAGTTTTATGACTCTTTGCAATGGACACTTCAGTCATCAGTTGTGGTATTCTTTGCAAATTAGTTTGTCTCTCTTTTTGTCCCCGGAATTAGGATGTTTGCAATCTAAAATTCAAATATTTTTATTTCTGTTGCAATATTGTACCCAAAGCTTTCAACACAAATATTCTACTTCCTTCATATGTTTCTCACTCATAAGTGGGAACTTTTTGCTATATTTGCTTCAAAACACTGGTTTTGACGTAAAATCTTGGTTATTTTGTAATAGATGCTCATTCTAACAGCATGGTCAAGCTGATATGCTTTGTTCATGACCACACTTCATAAGGTCCCACAAAGAAATCTATGTCTTCTACTGTAGCTAGAATCTGTCACACTTTTTCTGCTGTATGGCTTTGTAGCAAGATCTTATCAGCCAAAGCTGTGTTCTTCTATGGCTATTATCTTCCATGAAATCCCTGACTGAGGTTTATTGATCCCTGACTCCTGTTCCAGCTCTGTCAGAAGCAGGCCCTCCATTTATTTGGAGTGCTCCCAGCACTTCCCAGGGGAAGAGGTGGGTCTGGGGAACTGTTCCTAAGCAGTTACAATGCTGTGTGTTAAATTAGCTGTGACATCCTAAGATTTGCAGTGAGTGAAAGGTATTTGCAATGCTTCTTTCTGCAAGTGTAGATTAGGTACCTCATACATGCTCTGTTCCTTGGGGAATGCAGATGACATGTCGTCTTTGGAAGGCAAGGTAATAATCACTGAAGTCAGGTAGAAAGCTTGTTTTATCTGCTGAACACCCTGAAGAAAGGCGTCTCAATGACTTTGTTGCTGCTAAATACCCCAAGGACAAGAACCACAGGCAGAGTGCTTTGGCAGTGTAGGGAAAGCAGCTGAGAAGCAGACTAGCATTTTTCCGTGATCCAAAAAAAACTTCAGGCATTTGTGATCTGTCTGAGAATACACAATTCTAAAAATATTGCTGGGATGGACTGGGGGTCCTTGCTGTGATACTGTGCCAAATCACTGTGGGATATCTGCAGTATGTGATTATCACTGTGTCACCTTTTATTAAGACTGCAGAGTCTCTGCTCTTCTGAGATGAAATTTTCCCTTGGCTGTCTCAAAAGGCTTAAGCATGAAGCAGGCTGGGTTGAACACTTTATCCTGAGGTGAACTGTGCTCTTAGGAAACACCCTGTAATTGTACCCGGCTGGCGCTGGTTTTTGTCCTATTGCAGTGATGTGTGTCTATGTTTTAGTGTAACTGGGTGAGGGCTGTAAGATGTGTAAAAGTTGGTAACTGAACACTTATGTGGGGGGGATTGCAATTATTTAGCAGTTTTGGGAATCTGATTTGCTTGCTGTCAGATATTCATTTGCTACATTTGAAAGAGAACTATTTCTGCTAGAAATTGTTGTGTTATATAGTTATTTTAATGCCTGTGCTTTCTTAGTACTTTTAAAGAGAAGGGACATAATCTTTTCTTACTCTTCATTCATTAAAACCTTTCTTCTAATTGTGGAAGAGTGATTGTATCATGAACAGGTTGGGGCTACTCCAATACAGTATCACCTTGACAGCTGAATATCTACGAGTCTACACATTTTCTGCAAATCCATCCAGAGGAATCCTAATAAATGGGGCTGTATCTAAAAACTCTGATTGCTGACTGTAAAGGGAACAAACCCAACTGTCAGTCAATAGACATAGAAAAGAAATATTGACAAAATCAGGGCATTAAGCAGAAGCAAATTTCAGAATTTGTCCTGTAGAGAAATGTGGATGCTCGTGTGAGGGAAAGGGATTCCCAGCTCAGTGAGGCTGATGGCATGTGGGGGGGGGATACATGCCTTGGAAAAAGAGCAGTGCAGACATCTGGAACCCAGAAATGGGATCCAAACTGGGGAAAGAACAGAGTATGAATGAGTTTTGACACCTCAATACTTGGGGTTATGGACTGGTGCTGGTAGGGAGCACCTGCAGGCATTTATGCAAGAAGCTGTTATGCTGAGTAATTAAATAAAAACTCAGTGTTTATTCCTAACACATTTCAGTTAGATTTTATCTCATACTGTTATTTTGGAAATAATGTAAACCATGCTTGAAGCTGTTCTAAACTTAAAAACACAAACCCCCCAAAATACTTGATGGCAGTGCATTACCCAAATTTACTCTTGTGTTGAGCATTTTAATTTTTTTTTTTAGCTTTATTGCAGCTTCATTGCAGTTTTATTTTTAGTTCATTCGTAGTGAGAATGAATAAATAGAAGGCCATATCCAAGATTTCTACATAGGTTATCTTAGACATAATTTTTTTCTTTGCTGCTTGTAATAACTCGTAAGTAATGCTGTAGGTACTGCAGAAAATAAATAGTGCATGTTTAATTTTAGAGGAATTATGTAAATATGGCAAAATAACCAGAAAGCAGCAGGGGAAAAAAGGTTGCTGGTTCAAATGTTGAAGGCAGGATAGGTGAGAGATTCTGGGGCTGAGCAGGGAGGCAAAGCCCAACGGCTTACCTAGAACAGGGTTTGTAGGGCATGACTTTAAACCATTTTTTGGACCTAGGTTGTCCAGGCAGAAGTTAGGCTGAGCCTAATTCTCTTCTCTGGGGGAATGCTTAGCTGCTGTAGGGCATCCTGCAGGCTGTTCTGGTAATCCTGCTTTCTGAGAGGAGCAAACATTTTGCAGACATGCCAAACTTAGCTATGTAGATCTCCTTTCAGGAAAGAGAAAACCCACAGTTACCATGTATTTAAATTCCCGATCTGAAACCTCCGATACCATTCAAATTTTTTCGTTCATTTTAATTTAGGCAATCTTCATGTTGTGAATAGAAACTATTAAATCTCTGCACAACAGGAGCATCTAAGGTTGAAGTTTCTTCCGGTCTGTCCCAGCTGCAGAAAAAAAGCCAACCCATACTGGAAGGCTATTTTCGAAGCTCCTGTGAGTGAAGGAAATAATGCAAAGGGTTGAGTAACCATGTCTGTGGAGTTCCTAGAGTTCGAAGTATTGGGAAGCTGGAGAGCCCCACTTGCTTTAAAATGGTCATCTTTCACTGCACAGACCTCCTGACGTGTGGAGTAGTATCAGCTTCAAATGTAGTGTCAGAATTCTTCAGGCTTTCTCTTTTTGTGTGCACTGCTTTTGTGTCACTCCTATATCATATTTTTTCTTGGCACCCTGTGGATTTTATACTGCTGCAAATGCTTTGTGGATGTCTATTCTCAGTGCTTCTTTTGACTTTTTTTTTAAACTAACTTACATCTGCATGGCAAAGCTCTGTTTTTGAGGTTAAACCGATTCTACTGGTCACTTTATGGGAATTCATGAAAAAGAGTCTGTTGTAAGTCAAACAACGAATTTGTTCTCTGAGACTATGATTATGTTCTTGTTCAAAAACTTTTGCAACTTTCTTGATGACACTGGTCTGAATTTTCTTTACAGATGACTCAGGGTTTTGCTGTAAAACTATTACAGATCTAATTGGATAATTTACAGACTGTTCTTCTGGAATAAACTGGAGTCACTTGGCCTTTGGGGGTTTATGCTGGGAAAATGATTTATGTATTTGTTTGTAGGGCTTCAGATTAGAGGGAGTGCTGAACTTTGGTAGATGTGGAAATAGTTTTTTGAATGTTTTACTATGTGTTTCAATACTGCAGTGGGAAGCTACTCACAGCTTCTGTAAGAAATGAAAGAAAGAGGTTTTTCCATAATGGGGATTCGTTGCCTTTTATAAACTCATGTGCTGAAAATTTCTCTCTCTGCAGTGTCTGACTGGAGCAGGGGCACAGATTGCCATTTTGCAGTAAAAGACTTGCATTTAGATGGCTGAAGGTGGGGGGATTCCTCTCTGCCCCTGCTGCTTCTGGGTGGAAGAAGGATTGCAATTGCAAAGGAAGAATGATGCTCAACAGGATGAAGAACAGTAGCATTAGGGCCTAGAGTATATTCTGGACTGATTATTGAAAGCCACAGGGATAAAATTCTGGTGATTTTAATATGGTAATGTTCTCCTTTTAAGACTGGCTAACTTCAGCTGAACCTAAGGAGGTCATCTTCCAGCAAGATAATGTCTGTGGAAGGGAAATGGTGCCCTGAAGCGGAGGGAAAAGATCATTACCTTGAATAAATATGCAAAAAGTAGGACTAGGAGTGCCCTACAACTGACTACAGACTTTTCATGTGTGCAGCAGACAGTAGAAGCTGTGCCAAAGTTTGCTCAGGGCAGGCACACATTTGAGAGGTAAACCAGGATTTAACAATGATGAAGATTGAACACCAGTGCCTCTCACTTTCTTCTGTCACAGCATGATGAAGTCTACACATAATCTGCTCTTTCTGTGATTTAAAACCAGCTTCCTCCAACTCTCCTCCCTCCTCTCTGCTGTCAGCGATAGCATTTTCCAGATCCCTTCCCAGGACTTAACTCACATTCTGAGCCTGAGCAGTCCTAGCTCTTGGGCCTTGGATGGAGATGTTGTACAGTAGTCTGTTTTATTTACAGGAATGTGTCTGTAATGAGGAATGCCCTCTAGAATTTCCCTCAAAGAATAGTCTGGCTGTTGATGCTTCCTATTCTCTGGGAGACCCATGGACAGGGCATACAGATTTTTCACTGCCTTGAGTGAAAAATATTCCTGTGAATGTAAATTTCTTCTGAAGTTATTAGGTATATTGGGATCTGTGGTCATTTTGTTTGGAGTGCTGCTCTGCTCTTTGTCCTCTGGAAGAGGGAGTTGTGATTCATAGTGGTTCTTTGTGAGAAATGGTAATGTGTAATTTATAATGGTATTCAGCACACAACAATTATTTCCCAAGTGCTCATTTAAGAAAAAAACCCTAGAAGTGCAGGGAGATGCTCATGCTGCCTGATAGGTTCAAGACAGTCTTCATCATGCCCAAAATAATCTGTGGGTACTGCTGGGAAGGTCTGGAAGAGAGATGTGGCTTTCTACTGCAAAATTTGACAGAGGCACCATATAAGCAGCCCAAGAATCCTTAGGAAAAGCTGCAACTCTTTATGCACCCTCCTGAAAGGGCTGGGCAGGCTGTTGGGCTTCCCCCTACCTTGCCCTCCCTAACTGTGGGGAGTGCCTGTGAAATTCAAATCTGGATTCACAGCACCTGTGCCCTGAGCAGTGGGTTTGATCCAGCCTTTGCCTGTGGAAGCTGCAGCTCTTGCTCAGGTCAGACAAAAACAGCGGAGGAGCTGGCCTATAGCACTTGAGCAGTCTGAATGCATTACGTACTGTGACTTCAGAATGCATGCCCTTCTGCATTTGGATAAAACCAGGTGTCTTCTTAGGTCCGTGAGTGGTCTTGGGATAGCTTTGCATCTGACTGCCAGATCAAATGGTTTGGGGCCTCTGGACACTGCTTGGGTGTGGGAAGAGCTGTTGCACACTGTCGTTTTGGTGTTGATTAGTAATTCCCTTCATTTTGCATGTCAGATAAGATCTCTTTCTCTTTTCACTTAATCCCCTTCCCTTGGTGTGTGAGCTAGTGTCAGAATAAAAATGTAGAGGTGCCCTTTACTCTGTCTCTTTTCTGAAAGCTCAATTGGTGCTAACACCTTGTCTGAGAGAAACAGACCCCTCGGGGTGAATAAATACTTTTTTAATAAAGGAAAAAAATATTTCACTCTCCCTGATGCCAAAGGGCTGTGCTTGCAACAGCAGCAGGCAGTCCCCGCCTGATTCTCTGCCAGCACCTCCTTAGCCCAGGGTTTCCTAAAGGGGAGCTTTTGGCTTCAGTGATGTATTACTTGCAAAAATAAGGAATTGTGGCCTTTACTGACTAAGCATAGCAAGTTTCTCTTGTTAAGAATATTTCATTAAAACTTCATTCCCATGTGCTGCAAACTGCTCTTGCCTAGCAGTATCCAGATGTGTATTTAAAGTTGTCTGTATCTATTGGTTTTGATAACCTCCTCTGGCAACTTATCCTCTGTGCTGAACACTATTCATTATTGTGAGAAGTTCTGCTTGAGTGCCTGGGTCTCTCCTGGTGGGGTTTTTCCTCTGTTTTGGTCTGGTTTTTTTTTTAGTGAGACGCTCAATAAACTCAAACTTATTCCATGTTGGCGAAGGCTTTAGAGTTACTGTTCTCTGGTTGGAGACCAAACAAGTTAAAACAAACCCCAGTCATTTTGCCTTATCTTACTGATGAAACTGTCTGCAGGAGCTGAATTCATCCTCTTGTTTCTGCTGGTTTAGCTGTTTGTTGTTCCCCCTGCCTTTTCCATTCAATGCATCCCAGCCTCCCAGCACAGCACAGCTCTTCTTTCCCATGCTTTGATTGAAACTTCCTCCCATTTCAGTTGTGCTTTACCAAGAGTACTTTGTCCCGGGCAGTAAAGGAAAGATGCAGCTCCTCGATGCTGCCTTGTGAAACCCATGCTGGGAATTCTTGTTCCCATACAATACCAGCCTTCCCAAGGAAGGCAGTGGGAATGGCACGCACATGTCATCTGTGCCCTGGCAGGCAATGGCATTACTAGGGCTGGGATGATGTCCTTTGTTTGTGCACCCTCTGGACCTCTGCATTCATGCATATGCTGGGAAATTGTAAGGACTTCATGAGAGCTATAACTAATAACATTTCTCAGGAGGAGGTTCCAGGGAGGCCAATGTTCTTTCCGATCTGGGAGGTTTGCATTTTGTCCTTTTGCTTGCAAATACTTTACATCAGTCTTGCATTTTTGGTTTTTGTTCTGTTGAGAAGGCATATTTTGAATTCTCAGCAGGATTTTTCTTTATGGTACTCAAGAGTCACAGCCACAGATAAAGTAAACATTGAATCTTCAGTTTTTAAGTTATCAGCAATCTTTAGTATCTTATTTTCCTTTTCTCCCTAATGATGTATAAATCTATAAAAAGGGCTTTTCCTGATTTTTCACTTACGATCTTTCACCAGTGGTTGCTACTGCTTTTGGCCACTTGCTTCATCCTGCATGTGAGACTCTTTTTTGCGAGGGTATTGGTTTGAATGACCTGGATGCTGACATCCCTCTGGTATGGGAAGAGCTGGACTTAAAACCACAATCTGTCTCAGTAATGACACTTACCAGTTCCAGGGGAGTCCTTAAATTGGGCAGCTTTGGCATCTTTGTCACCTCACATCTGTGGCTTGCAGCTGTGCCAAGGGGAACTAAGTTCAGCAAACCACATGCTTTCCTTCATCTTTGTGTATCTGGAGAAGTAGTTTTTTGGGTGTTCTTGTGTCCTACTCTGCTTCTCTGCCTAAGTCTTCCTCTTGCAAATCTATTTATGATGCAAGTGATACCCTCTTGCATGTGTTCTTGAATATTTTTCCATCATTAATTTTCAGTTTTATCCAATGCCAGGCCTATTTCTGAAAATTCAATGCCTAGAGATGTAAAATAAGTGAATGTGGAGGTTTTAATAGTGACTTACAGCATAAATCCTTGAATTCACTTTGTTTTTTATCTTCTGTGGCAAGAAAAGGTGACATTAGGTAGGAGTAGAATTAAGGAGTTACAGTTCTGGCTTGCTTGATGTATGGAAGATAAGAATTTCAGAACTTCCCAGATTCCATTATTCTCCAGTCTATTATTTGTCATTTCAAATGGATCAGCATCCTGTCAATGATGCAGTTTTGCTCCATTATTGCAAGAACAGCATGAGTCAATATGAGTTCAAGCAGATAAGCAACACTTCAGTAATGTCAGCAGACAGAAACAGCAAGTGCTGCCTGTGTCAGTCCAAGGCTTGGCTGAAGACCTGCTCAGTGCTGCTCATTCCAGCCTCTTGCTGTCCTGAAAACCAGACTGACCCTTTTCATGGGTACTTGAAGTGCTGCCAATGTCCAGAAATGACCAAAGTACTGATTTCTATCAAATTTTTGTCATCACCAGAAAAGAACTGTTTTGTTACCTATGGAAAGATTGCAAGTTAAAGAATGGACTACCCATAGTTGTGGTCTTGCCTTTGTTATGTGAAGTAATTTTCTAGTTTCCTGTAGTTTTATTTACTTTATTTCCAACTGCAGTGGAATTAAAAGTGGGTTTAAAAAAAACCAAAACACTTTTGTTTTCTGATGATTACAGTATAACCATTGCATAATACTCTAAAATTTCCCCTGGAGTAAATGGTGCTCTTGCTGTGAGGCAAATGTCTTATACTCTGGAGTGAACCTTCAACTATCCAGCACAGGAGAGTCCCAATAACCTTGCAGAGCAGGGAAGAGGAAAACTGGGAAGATAAATCCTTGGGCTGCCCATGCTAATGGCCTCTATCTTCTGCATGCCTTGCAAAATGGTAAAATCTGTGCATCCTTTTTTCTAAATGACAGAAGAATCTGACTCTTTTATCCTCTTTCTCTAACTACCTTATATCTGTACCTTGCTTGATTTCAGTCTTAATGCAGCAAAGCTTTTTAAGCATGTTAAATAGTCTTCCTTAATCAGATCCTTGGGTTCTAATTCAAATACTCCCAGACGCCTTCTTTTTCTGGTTTGGACAGTGTTACCACATTTCCAGACAGAAGCAAAACATGGTAAAATTTTTGCCTACTTGGCGTGACTCACAGAAACCTCTTATCAGTGTTTGAAAGTATTTGGGCTGTTTTTCTGTAAGTAGTGGCAATAAAGTTGGTCTGATATGTAGGTACAGTCAGGACAGGCCTTTCCATAGGGCTCAGGAGCTGCTGCTCACACTGCTGAGAGTGCACCAAGGTGAGCAGCAGACATGCAGCTGTGTCCCACTGCCTACCCTCCCTGCTGGGGCGCTCCCCAGGGCTCTCCACATCCTACTGCCTATGAACTGGCAGTGCCTTGCATATGCAGCCACCTCCCTTTCTTCCTCTTCCAAGGCAAAGCTCTTGGAATTTGACTATGTGCTTTAGTTTTCATGGCGCTTCAAAGCTACTGCAGGAAGTTGATTTGCTGTTTTACCACCCAAAATTTGTTCCCACCATCCTCCTATGACTGTACCAGCAAATGGTAGCCCTTCTCCTGTTCTGCAGCACCTCCAATTTATATTTGGTGCCAGACTGGGTTCTGATAGACTTTGTGTGGTACAGTTAGTTCTCACTGCAGGCAAGTGACAAGCACATTTAGCCTGTTCTGCCCATGTGTATGACCCTCCCATGCCCCTGCCCTTCCTCGTCATCTCTTTTCCTGGTCTCCTCCAGCTAATTTGCTCCTAAGACTTGCACCCATCCACACACAAGAATCCCAGACAGGATGCACAGGTCTTCTGGCACTTCCAAACAGTTTCTGTATTGCCTCTGCCACTAAGCAACTTTTCTGCCATCTTCATCTCTGTCTTCTCTACTGCGGCAGCAGAGCAGAGATCCCTTCTCTCTTTTCAGAGATGATTGTGGTTTTGACTGAGCCCTGCAGGCTTCTGCATAATACAGAATAATATTTGTTTTAATTTAGTTAACTATTAGTATTCTCTTGATGTGATGCAATCTACACTGAAATTTTTGTGTTTCTATTGCCAAACAACCTGGTGGTACTGAGGAGCAGCCCCATACCTGTTAAGAGGGGTAGTTCAGGCAATGTGGAAGAGCGTGTCGTGATGTGCAGCATATTCCTTCTACGGTAAATCTGGATAATTTATATGCCTATAGAACCCCCTCTATGAGAGTCTGTGTGCTTTTAAAGGGAGCCTTATGATTCTGCTCAGGTTTTATAGAATTGTTGTCCATGTTCAAAATTTTATTCGTCATCTTCATTGTGACAGAAAATTGAGTTTCACTTTTATTGGTGTATAATGGTGGCTGGTATATGTCACACCACTCACAGTAAAAGGAAAAAAAACCAAAGTCTACTTTGAAGCAGGAGACTGCTGTATTTCATATTTCCACTGCCCCAAGGAAATAGCTTAACATTGCCTTACTGCTTTAGAAAGAAGAATGTTCTGGCTGGATTTGGGACTGAATTGGACTGTTGTATCCCTAGTTCACATAAAAGAAGCTAAACTGTAAGGAAGAGCTGCTTCTATGCTTGTCACAAATCTGCAGCAGAGCACCACAGGTTATGAAGTGCAGATGAATACTGAGAAAGTCT
>NW_024581197.1:0-35588 GCF_017639235.1 Corvus kubaryi
GACATTCCCGTGCGGAGCAGCCCCGCTCCCGCGGACATTCCCGTGCGCGGCCCGGGAGGAGCGCACGGCGAGCCCAGTCTTGCGTGGGCATTACGCCTGTGAATTTAATCACTGCGCAAATTCCGGGACCTTGGGAGCTGTCGCTGCCCGGTTTCTTGGCTGGGAAGCTGGAGCACCGCCGCGTGTGCGATTCCCACCAAGGGTGGTTATGTAAATACCGCTCTCACGGCAGTTCTCTAACAGAGTTAACTCTGCTGGGAGGCACAAGCAATGCTCTACTAATTTGTCCTCCATGGTCCTTTCCGCACCTGGGGAAAAGACGTTCTTTTATCAAAGCTCTGACAGGACTTTTAATCAAAATAATCCGGTTTGGAATAATATCTCATCTATGCTTCCTGTTTCCTCCTCCTCTCTCTCCCGCTCTCCTTTTTTTTTTTTTTTTTTTTAAAATTTTTTCATGGAAAAAAAAGAAAAAAGGGCAGGTGGGAACATTAAAAAAAAATGCACTACTCATTTCCCAGTTTTGTTTTTAAAAGTTTCAAAATCACTGAAGCACTGCTTATGAAAATTTCCTATTTCAAAATCAGGGCAGCATTGGGGCCTGGGAGAGAAGCCCTCCAGCCCAATCCAGCCAGTTCTCATATAATTTTAAAGGGCTGTTAATATTCAAGCTGAGGGTGGAATAGCACCTCCTTCCTGAAAGATGAAGGGGAACAAGCTTGGGTGACATGGCAAAGGAGTATGTGGGAAGCAAATCACTGCTTATTTTCTCTTCCAGAGGACCCACCCTGCAATGTGGGTTTGGGAATGGAGGAAGGAGAGGGGATCTTTCCCCAGGTGCTGCAGAAAAAGTCAATGGTTTGGGAAGAGAGAAAGGCTTTCTCCCTTTTTTTGGAGAAAGCTTCCCAAATAGCTGGGCTTTGGGGGTCCTCTCTGACAGCACGAGGCTGCCATGTGGAGAGGCCAAAGTCCTCAGGGGAGCAGTGCCATGAACGTGCTCCTTGGCATTTGAAGCATGGCACACTGTCAGCTGTGGTTTGTTACTCATGCTGGGTTCCCTGCCCCTCCAAATCTTCAAGGAAAGACGTGGTATTTACTCTCTGATAATTTATTTGCCAGAGGACTGTTCTTAAGATATTGTGGTTTATGTTCAAAATATTGTTTATGTATAAAATAGCATCGAGGCTCAGTTGGGTCCTGAGCTGACCTCTGCCCAGCCCACAGATCCTTCAGCTTCTCATTTGATGTGTCTCACAGGGTAAGACATGCTGCTGCCCCTCTCCCATACACACAAAGCTGCCTTCCCAGTACACATACCTAATTTGTAGCTAATACTCTCATTGTGGCTACTTTAATAACAGTATAGATTTTTTTTCCAAATGAGACACACATGTGGCTCCCAAGGCAGCATTTTTCTGTTTCAGATTAAGCCTATTTTTTTTCTCAAGAATGCCACATCATACATAATTTTCTATAATCTTTTCTATTGATTTCATTCTTAGCCGTCATCAAAACAGTGCTGGAGTAATCAAGGAGCAGATTGTGCCCTACCTTGCAGAGAAGAAAAGGGCATGAGGAATCTACTTATACCATTATATTGACCTTCTGCCTTGTGAGTAATAGCCCTGGACCAGAGGAATAGTATTACTAAAGAATACTGCTCACAAGGGTGGGAATCCTGGCTATTTTCTCCCCTACTAAGGCTCCCAGAAAGTGTATCTCGACTACGGGACACAGAGCTTCTAGGTGGTACCATCTCTTTCCAGGACAGGCTGGAAATTCACAAAATGCCTGTGACATTCTTGCAAGACCACAAGCAATGAGCACAAAAACGACAAGCCTGAATCTTGAAAGGGAACAAAGTTGTAACTCAACCAGCTGGAGCTGAAAAAGGTCACTGGCTCAGCTCTAGAAAGACTTGTATGTTTTGATGTTTGTGGAATATCCTCAGATTTCTTACCAAGACACACTGCTGGGACAAGATCATGCCAGAGCAAGTTTATGATGCTGAGGCATCTCCCGGGTTTGACTGCAGCAGAAATACCTTGTGGTCTCTCTACATCTGCATGAAATTAGTAGCCCTGGAACACATGAAAATTAGTAATAAAAATAAAAAGCTTTCCTTACACACCCTGTCACCTCCTCCCATTGACACAATTTAAAGATTTAGAATCAGTTTGTATCGTGGCCAGAGATTGGAGTTACAATTGTAATGTTTCCACTTAGGAAAAGGAAATTGAAGTAGAGCAATTTATCAATAACAATATGGGAAAGTAAAGACTGAGGCTGTCACTTAGAGCTTGCATGCTTAGCTGTATAAGGGGGATTTTACAAAACTTCTGTCTTTTACTGCTCTTTTAAGTTTTATATTACCAACATTTAAGTACAGAGAGAAGCAATGCTTTGTGCTGCCCTACTTCACCCAACATTATAAACCCATTCACTTGCAGGGAGTGGATACTTAATTATGAATAATCCCAAAGTATTTCACTGAGTGTTGTACAAACTGCACTCAGGCCCATTTCATACAGTCATGAAATGCCATCATCCCTCAGGTGAAACAAAGCAACTCTTCAGCAGCACAAAGCAAAGCTATTTGGGGAAGGAAGTGAGGAATAATGGATTCATTTGAAACTGCAGGGGGATTTTAACCATGCAGAATGCAATTATCAGAACTGGAGTTTATCCAGGACACTGGGCTTAAGACCCTATCTATTACAAAAGATGCCACAGAACTTCCAGCATCCTTCCCCTCATTTCCTATGTGTTACTCACTGGGCTCCAACGTACACACTGAAAGAGGCCAGTCCTGTTTGGATTGTGAAAAATAATGCAGAGGAAAAACTAGTATTTCTTACTGACCAGAGCTTTCTCTTTGCACATAATGCAAAGGGCTTTTTACTGGAGAGAGAAATGAAGAGCTTTTGGGTGTGTGACTCTGTCCAGAGTCACCTAACCAGGGTGTGTGGTGTGAGCCAGCTAACCATTGGTCTGTGGTGTGAGCCATGGGCTGCTGAAAGAGTAGCGTGGCTTTGCAGCCCAAATTTGGTCATCAATACCTTAATGGACCATTTCCTGACCAAGTTTACATAAGTTACGCTGAATTCATTTAAATATCTAAGTACTTCTTAATTGGGATCGGAAATCCCGTATTTCCAGGGGGGAAGTAAAACAAGGGCAGTATCTCTAACATCCTGGCAAGGAGCACGGAGCAACACTACAGCACAGAAGAAAGACTTAATCTTTCTTAAGAAGAAACACACTCACCTATGTGGTGCCTGTTGCCTGTTGGGAGCTTTCCTGAGCTGTTTCAGTTTTGGAGAGTTGCCTGACCTACTGAGCCCAGCTCCATTCGGACCCTCTGCCACCTCTCCATTGTAAACACACAATCCCTTGAAAAATAACCAGACACCTTTCTCTTGGAGCATTCACACCCCAGAATAAAATCAGCTACCACAAACTGGTTTATAAAGAATAGAGGAGCAGGGAAGAGCAGAGCAGTAAAGCCCAGCCCAGGCAGCAGTTGAGGGGCAGAGATGTGGCTGCTCCACAGAGTCCCAGGGCTGTCCCTGCCTCCCCTCTCACCACAGGCAAACAGGCAGGATCAGATCTGCATGGGAGGAGGAGAGGAAGAATTTGTTCAAATATGTATATATGTATTTTTAACTCCCACAAAAATACCAGCCACGAAAACTCTGGGAGCAGCATTTTTTATCTTGGCACGAAAGCTAGAGTGTATCTGGAAAGCTTTCAGCTGATTTGTGAGGTACAAAAGTCAGTATTCAACACTTCTGTTTCTGGACATTCAACTGATTACATTAAAAGTCAATAAAGCCTGTATTTTTTTTGTCTAGAGATCCAGGTATTAGATGTGCTCAGTGCTGGGAAGCACCTGTCTTACCTGCCCTCCATTTACTGCTGAGAATGTTTCAGTCTTACTTAAATGTATGTAGTTCAACACCCACAACTACTGCTATTCTCACATGGCTGTTGAAAACAGATAAGTAAATAAAACAAGTAATCATCCCAGAAAATGCCTAACAGAATCCTCTTGTCCACTCACAGGTACTAGTTGAAAAATTACCAATTACCAGTGAAACCCCAAAAAATAATGCTTCAGTCTTGTAACTGCAAATCTTTTTAATAGAATCTGGCTATTTCATGCCTTTCATCATAAATCAGTGCCCCTGATGAGTGGGCTCTGAATGGCTGGACAAAAATAATTAATCAAGATTAAATCAAAAGCAGCATGATGCATGGAAAGGTAGTCTTAGACAGGATGCATTTCTAGGAACAAAATCACTCAGAAATGGCCCATAAATCTGGGGCATGGCTGAGTTGAATGTGAGGAAATGTGACTGGTATGGATTTTCAGGTTTTATGCTGCATAGATATTGCATATGATTAAGCTTTGCTGCTGCTGCAACAGCATCAGACTTCAGGCTATGTATACCTTGTACCTTTATCTACCAAACAAAATAGGTGACCATAGTGGGCTGAAGAACCACTCTCATACCCCTCCTAGAATCATACAGTCATAGAAACATAGAATATGCTGAGTTGGAAGTGACCCATCAGGGTCCTCAAGTCCAAATCCTGGCCTGCAGCAGTGTCTGATTAATAGCAGCAGAAATACAGGAAGGCCACAAACAACAGAAAGAAATCTGGTGAGATCAGACACTACTGATGATTTTACTGAGTAGATGAATGACTCGCAAAATCTAAAAACATAAGCCTTGCTGGGATAATTTTGCATCATTTTATCTGATGCTCTCACTTGTGGTGTCTGAACTTGGCCTCATGTATATTCTCAAGCAAATTGGAAGTGACAGTGTTCTAAATAACTACAGTGCTGACAACTGGCCCAATCATTGAGGCTTTATCCGGTTTTTCTCTTGTATTTATTGACCATTAATGAATCAGGAATTATTCCTCAGAGAGACTGAACTAAAGATGCATCTCTGATGCAACCAGGAGTAATAATCAGAAATACAAGATATCAACAGGAAAATTAAACAGACATCAGAGATGGTCTAAGTACCTAATGCAAAATAATGCCCTATTTCAAATTCATCCTTAATATCCTCTCTTTAAACCAGTCTAACACATTTTTAACATGTAACATTCCTGTCTGGAGTATTTTCTATCTTATTTCTCCAACTCTTCTCCAGGGGAGCAAAGATTTGCACAACATTAGGTCAAAAGCCAACTGAGGATATACTACATGGAAATTTTGTAAAAGAGACTCATCCCTGTGTTGGTTTTGCACAGCCTGGTTTTTGCTGGAAGCTTCCACCATGTCCGGCAGAGCCAATCTCCGATGGCTCTGAAGATGGACATGCTGTTGACCCAATTAGAGAAACTGGTAATGCCTCTGTGATGACATATTTAAGAAGGAAATCAAAACAGTGCACGCGCAGGTTTTTTTCCGGGACTGGCGAGGTGTTGCCAGCACAGCCCGCAGTGTTGCAGAGCTGCTGCCATCTCAGCACAGCCCGTGGCAAGCCTTGCCTGCCTGGCTGCCCCAGCCAGCCATGAGCAGAAGGGCAGGGGCAGCAGCGGCGGCTTCTCCTTCCCTGCACCCTGCACGAAGAGAAGCGTTAAACAGCAGTGGCACCCCAGCAGCTGCCACCGCCCACACAATGGCAGCAGGACCGCGTGGCCGACAGCAGAAACATGGCGAGCGATTTCCTGATGCACAACCTAGACGAGATCAAGCTCTCAGTGCTGTGGGATGCAAGAATCTTTGTTGGCAACAGTAGCTATGAGCAGCAATTTTTCTTCTAGATAGAGAAGAGGAGGAAGTGAGGACGTGTAAGAGAGAACAACATGGCAGCACCCAGGTTAGTGGAGAAAGAGGAGAAGGAGGTGCTCCAAGAGTCGGAGCCAAAATTCCTCTGCAAGCCATGGTGAGGACCATGGTGAAACTGTCACCCTGTAATTCATGAAGTCCACAGGGGATGCAGAGATCCACTCAGAGCCCGTGAGAAGAGTGCTCATGCCGGAGCGAGTGGATGCCAGAGGAAGCTGTGATCCAGTGGGAGACCCAAATAGAGAGAGGGCCCCTGCTCCAAGAGATAGAGAGAGAGGGCCCTTGCTTCCAAATTAAAGCAGCCTGTCCTTAAAAGACTACACCCTGTGGACAAGTGACCCATGCCACAGCAGTTTTGGGAAAACTGTTTTGCCCTTGGGAGGGACTCATGGCATAGCAGAGGAAAGACTCCTTTCCCTGAGCAAACTGAAAAAGATCTCAGGTGACAGACTGACCAAAACCCCCCCACGCCCTGTCTCCCTGTGCTGTCGGTGGGAGAGAGGGAGAGAGGGAGGGGCTGGGGGGGGGAAAAAGGTCTTTTAAAGGCTTATTTTACTTCTCATTATCCTCCTCTGACTCTGTTAATAATAAATTTTCTTTATACCTTTAAATTTGAACCTGTTTTGCCCTTAGAGTGTTTTTGTCCCAGTCCTCATCTCAACTCATGAGCTCTTCGTTAATTTTTTTTTCTGAGCAAATGGCTTTCTTGGGTTCCCGGCATTTGGCCAGTGTCAAATCACGACAATCCCCTGTCTGTGAAGGGGAACCAGGCTCAGAGAAGTTTTACAAAGGCACCAAAAGCCAGACAATACCCAGAGGTTCTGCTTGATACCAACAGTGCCCAGCAGGAAACATGAACGCACTGAACAGTTAATAGACCTATCACTATAGTACATAAAGCAGACAGTGCCAGGGCAGTATAAAATTTCCCCAGAAGAATGATAAGGTGGTTCCTGAAAAGTGATTATTATTTATAAGCTCACAGAAAGGGCAAGGCTGGGGCTAAATGTCCCAGCATGGCTGAGTCACCTTTAATGTAGTGGTTGAGCACCTACTCCTCGGTAACAGGGCACACCTTGTTACCCACAATTCCCATCTCACATCATAGGTAAAAATTTCTGTTTCTGGATAATTTTTAACTGTAAAATACTGAATAATATACATTTTCATGGAATTCCACCTTTCAGCAAAAGAACAGTAAGTTCAACTTTTTTAATAGCTTTCATCATTCAAGCCAAGAAGTAACGAAATGCTCACAGCTTGCTCAGTCATTCAGCTCACCGTTCAGTGCCTTGGAAAGCCCCGAGCTGCCTAGAGAGACAGCACAGGCAATCCAGAGACTCAGTAGCTCCGAAAAGCAGCAAGTGATAGCTGCAAAACTAATATCAAGAGCAGAAGGAAAGAGGTAGCAATACAGCTCTTGTTCTATGCTTTAATCCTGCCAAGATTGCTCTTGTCCCAAGACAGAGACACGCAGAAGCTGTTAGCAGAAGGTAGCAGAGCCAAAGAGGGCAGGCCACCCCGGGCTCTTCCTTTTATTCGGGGGAAGGGAGAGGGGAAGGCAGGGGGCAGACCCGGGGTAAGTGGCCAGTTGGACACTGCTCCGGAGAGTCAGTGCTTTTTTCAACTTTTACCCGAGCTGGGAACAAAGGAGGTCTCAGAGCACGTGGCAGAGACAGGTCCAGACCTACCTGGGCAGGTCGCGGGGTGGGGAGGGCAGCCCCTTCGGGCAGGCAGCAACAAAGAAGATTAATAGTAACAGTCATATTTTATTATTTTTATAGCAGGTTGTAGAGGAAATGGTTTTTGGTTTCTGTGTCAAGTGAAGGTCTCTCTGACCACCACTTGTTCTAGGGCAACTTCTGTGCAACTGGTTCTATAGTCCAACCTTAGCAAACATCATTACTGAAGAAGGGAAAAAACAGCCTTAAAAATTCAGTGCACAAAAAAAATCTGCAGTGCCCAAACAAAATCAATAGCACAGTATGAAAAATAGCATAGGAAGTAAAGTAGCTGATCTACTAGCTGTTTGAGAAATGCTTCATTCTGACCTGAAGTTTCAGCTAAAAAATTACAAGTTTTGCCCCTAAACTTGGGTTCATGTTTTGAATGAACTCCAACGTGACCAAAAAGGGCCCATTTCTGGGCATCATTTTGAGGCAGTTGCTCACACTAAACATCTGTGAAGGCTTTTGGGGTAGTTTTACTTCCCCCTGTGTATATAATCATTTAGGTGGAAAAAGACCCCTAAGATCATCAAGTCCAACCCTTAACCCAGTGTTGCCATGCCACCATTAAACCATGTCCCCAGGTGCCACGTTTACATATCTTTTAAATCTTTCTGGGCATAGTGACTTCACCACTTCCCTGAGAATGCAACCTTATGAGCAGACTACTGTGTTTTTTGTCTTAGTCTGTTCTGAAAATGTGTGCTTTTACAGCCTGAGTCAGCCTGACTCCTCAGCTGAAGACAAGCTGCTTGAATTAATTCCTCTCCCAAAACCATCAGCTGCACCAGCTGCTGAGAAGAAAAGGGGCCACAGGAGATTCTCATGAGTGCCCAGTGACCACATGTTCTTCCCAGCCTGATCATTAGCTTTTAAATAGAACAAGAAAGAAAGGAGGTTGATGTAATTCCCTCACTCTGAAGACGCTAGGGAGGGAGTGAGAATGTGCTTAGTACTGCCAGCATCATCTTCTCAGCAGGATGGTGAGTGAAGGCTGTTGGTTGTGCAGCCCTTCTTTTGTACCCCAGTACCAGATCAGCTTGAATTGTGTTGAACTTTGTCTGAGATTAAACCAGGGAAGTTTGTTGCTGCCAGCTTTGGGTTGTGTTCCATAAACCATATCTTCCCTTATCAGGTGTGGTTTGTCTATCCTGCTGCCAATTAGCATTTTCATAATAGAGCCTGCTGAATCATAGGCAATATGAAAACAATGTAGTGGTCATGCAGGTATAGAAATGATCCTTAAAATATGTTGGGGTGAAACAAGGATTGGTAGAGGATAGCAACTGTCTCTTTGTCTGAAAGAGTTTTCCCCACCCAGGATCAAAATCCTGCCTTTTTTCAAAAATAAAGGCTATCTTATATCCAAAACACTTCAGAGTTATTTCATCTCTTGTTTAACTCCAGGCTAATAATTTCATCTTTCATTTCCTCCTATTGTTCACCCTGGCACGTATCCCATCTATTATAAGCCCCAGATATCAGAAAGTAATTATTTTAGATTTAGGGAGAGAGAAGTAAGAGTCAGCTGGTTTGAAGTAAGGTTTTTACAGCAGCACAAATTCTGAAAGTGTTGTGCAGAGACTGGTATTAAAGAAATAGCTGCATGGGACAAAACTGGAGTGAGGAGACAAAGCTTTCTGTAAGAGCTGTATTACTGCCAAAGCAGGGGTAATTGCTTCTAATACAAAATGGTGTTTTGCAGACACTGAGGAGAGATCTGAAGTTTTCACAGGCATGAAGTAGCCACTAGATAAACACTCACGGGAGCTGGCCTTTTCTGAAAATCTCCAGCTAATTACTGCACTGAAGTAGTTGTCTGCAAAGAAGCCTTTTAAGAAAATTAAAATGTTTGTAAATATGTCTTTTGGCTCTGTGTCTGCACACACAGAGACACAAACTGCAGAGTCCATCAACTGGCCTAGATGACATGTCTCACATCAGGGACTGGGCTCAGCCCATTGCATCGCTGGTGCTGTGCTGCTTCCACACCTTCCTTTTTTCTGTTGAGAGAGGCTGCTTTAAGATTTTATGTTCCTTTTGCCTCGTGAAGGTGGGTCAGATTGCCAAAAATATTAGCAAAGCCTGGGCTAGAAGTCATGTCTGAGAGTGCTGGGTGTAGCCTTGCAGCTCTGGTAATGAACCCATCTGCATCTCTTTTCCCTCCTACACCCATACCAGAATTTACCTACGAGAATGCACAAAGGTGTGTGAGTGCTCTTTGGCCATTTAAGCAGGGCAGGTTGATGGGGCTTTCTGGAAGACACATAAAACTGATCCTTCTAGCAAATCTATTGAGGAGGTGGCTGAAAGAACAGAAGGTGTAAATATTGATGTTTTCTTTGCACTGGTGGTCCTCGTTCAGTTCAGAAACAAAATATACGGCATGTGGGGAATGGGATAGTGCATCACAAAATTGTTCAAGGAGTCCCAAATCATAAGAGAGACTCTACAGATTAGATTAGGAGCAGGATATCTGGTTGCTGTCCTGGACTGGCAGAGCTGTCTCATTCACTGACTTTTCTTTCCTTGCCTTGAGATGTAAGAGATGCCTTCTAATTTGTCATGCTCATAGCTGGTTATGCTTTGATGTGTAGAACTCAAGGTTAATATTCCTCTAAATCACAGCTTTTCACTAAACTCTTCATCTCCCCTCCCTCAGGTTCCTGAGCCAGAAGGAAGGACTAATGCTTTACAGGCATCTCCTGCTGTTGTGGGTTTGAATATTATAAGAGCAGTTCTGCCAGTCCCAGAGAGCCTAACGTTGTTCTTAAGGGTATCTCTCACAGGTCACCCTGCTTCTTGCACCAAAGGCAGCCATGGCAGGAGCTGAAGGTCAAAAAATTTTAGTCTGCTTTTTCTGAAGACTTTTTTTATGGAAAGGCTGTAGGAGAGCTGCTAGATTTAAAAAGGGAATAAGGACAATAAGGATAGGCAGTGGCTCTACCAAGTCAGTGCAAGATCCAGCTCATTTTAATGTGGGATATCAATACCAGAGAAAAAGATAAAGGTATCAGAAAAAGATGGAAGGTGCCTCAGAAAGAGTTAGGAAATAAATAACCCATGATGTGTGTTTGCCAGTAGCTAGTCCACTGTGGTGCCAAGTGAGCCAGTGGTACAAGGGACAAAGAGAGCCTGCAGGTGAGACAGTCCCTGGTATCAGAGATCCTCCCCAGGTTAGGGTGAACAGAAAAGGCTTCCCCTAGCATGCATTGTTCCGCTATGTTAAGGAACCCCAGTTCCCTTTTCCTGGTTGGCCCGTGGCCCCTCTGCCCCCTTGCTACCTTAGATGTTCCATGCCTTAGAAAGTTCTCCGGTCCAGGTTCCCCCATTGGCCCTTGTCCCTCACCACTCCCCCAGAGCTTCCCCACTGGCTCCCATTCCCTAATCCTGCCTTTGTGCCGCCCTCATGCCCGCAGATCATTGGTCTCTGGTGCTCGCCCCGCTCCCTTACTTAAACCCGGACCCTCTGTTGTCTTTGTCTCTGGATCCCTTTAGGGCGTGGCTGTAATAAACCTCTGTCCGTGGAACTCTATACAGAGACCCTTCCTGCCTCTTTGCCGTCGACCCATATTACTGAAGCTGTCCGTGTGTGTGTGTGCACACGTGTGTGAGTGTGTGCTGGTCCTGCCCAGTGCCTTCGCTAACGAGACACTTTTGGAAGATCGCAGCACCTCGCGCTCTGGCACAGAAGCCGCGGCACCCGGCATAGCAATAGCCCACAACATAAACCTTTCTCTCAACTGTCCAAAATATTGACAATGAATTGAACCCTGTTGCAACTTTGTTTAAATGTATGTTTTCATACAGAACTACCAAGGGGATAAACGTTCTCTTCTCCCTGAAGGATTATTAGGGCTAATAACAGAGGAGGCGTGACAACTGTTTTGCACCAGTTGTCTGAACCTCTTTGAGGGGATACAGGAATAAGTTTTCTTGTGGCACATGCTGTGGCAACTTGCAGATTGATGGTTCATTGTGCTAATGCACTGCACGTTATTAATGACCTCTATTTCCAGCAGCTCCCTAGGACTTGCATTCTGCACGGTTCAGGTGTGATACGAAATCTCTTGAATCTTCCAGCACTTCCAGTGACTCTGGTGTGCTTAAGATTGTTCTGGATTAATTATTGTTCACCTGTAGCTGTGTTTTGGTTTTGATGAACATTTATGATGATAGCCAGGTTCTCACCCTTTATGGAAAGGCAGCACTTCATAAATACTGAACTGTGCTTTTTCTACGTTGGTGCTGGTTTCCTACAAGCCTGGAAATGAAATTACATGGCTGTTGTCTTGAATGTAACTATTGAACAGCTATTACTAAGAGGTCATTCCAAAATACATAAATAAGGAAAGAAATTCCATATGGTCCAGAAAAACAAACAATTGCTACATGGTGTTTCTGAAGAGGAAGAGTGTGTTTTCTTTTTTTCTTGCAGTATAAAGACAGAGCAGTGCCTGGTGAGAGAAGCAAGAACTGGTGTAATATCCCCAACTGCGGCTCCCTAAAGAACCTTGGGATCAGAGAAGATATGGATATGCTGGTCTGAAGGTTCACTGAAGCTGTTACACAGCTCTAAATGGTAGTGCAAAGAAGTCACTGCTAAACAGGTAGAGACCCAGAAAGGTGACCAGAAGTCAATATTCTCCTTCAACTCTTCTGTTAGTAGTCTGTTATAAAGAAGTGGCTTGTCTGAGGCAGCAAAGAGTTAAAACTACAACAAAAACTCTAGACAGATTAAACATTAAATTATTCTGACACTCATTATATTAAACAGTTAATTATTTACTAGTGGCACTAGAGAGAGTACATGAATTCTCTAGATCAGAACAAATGCAATGATGCAGTCCAGGCTATTTTTAATAGCAGAGCCTGGGACACAGTGTGCTGAATCTGCTGTGTCCCGTCACTGTGTGCATCATTTAAAGCTTTTATAAACAGCCATGTTTTTTCAGGAGTCAGACATTAGGCAAGCACTCAGCCAGCATCACGGAGGAGTGACATAGCAGTGTCATAAACATTCACAGATATCCAAGCAGGGCCTTGAGATCTCTAAATGTTTGAGAAAACAGATTATCTGGGGAGGATGGGTTGTTATGGGACTTGGAAGGCTTCATTGGCTGTGCCAGCAGTGTGTAAAAAGTAAATTCTCTCAAGCTTCCAAATTCCCAGAATCCTTCTGAGGTCTGTGCCATTGAAAATAGCAGCAGTTTGCTGGAGAACCCTTTCAGCAAAGGGTAATGTATTTCTTTTGCTCCTTGCATGAACACACTAATAGCAGAGGAAAGTCCTGTGAGTATCAGGAGGCAGCTGTACAAGGCAGGATGCCACTTCTTCCTCTATCCCAAGCTGGCTGTGTGGAGATGAGTGGAACTTCCAAGTTCATGGACTTCCTCTCTCCTGCAAGGCTGCTGCATTCAAATTGTGCATGCAGGATTGATGGCATGAAAATCTTGTCAGAGTTGTAGAGGGAGTGATTTTAACTTACAGAGTGTTCTAGTGTAGGCAACTCTGTTTTTTAAGTAGCTGCACCTCTTGTGTAACAGCAGTACAGCTCAGAACCCATTTCCTTGGAAACATTTCACTGCCAGCAGCTGCTTGGTGCTTTCCTGGTATAGAAGGGGTGTGGGTAATTGGGAAGTATGGTGGTGGTTTAGGTTCCCTATTTTTCTTCTTAAATATGAGCTCTGGAGCTGACCTGCAATACAAAGATGCGCTGTAAGGAATTAGTGCAGCTGATGTGGGACCCTGTATATGTACTATAGTGATCTGCTTTTTGGGAATCTAACTGCTGTGGATCCTTGGAGGGGAGGAGCTGGTGTGTCCTGTAGGGAGGCAGTGCATCAAAAGAGGGAGGAGTATTTTGTGTATGAATGAGACATAACCACCCCGTTACCTCTGTGCCCGCTGCAAACCCTTTACAGCTGGGATGGGTTTTGGCTGGTTTGAATGCAGTGGCTAGTGGAGTGGACCCTTATCCCTACCTGAATTAGAGAGACAAACTGAATATGAGTAACATCAGGAAATGTGTTATCTAACTGACCTTCAAATGATATTATTTAACAGCAGTGACAAATGCACTGACAGACCTTTGGGAAAAACCCTAAAACATAAGCAGTAACCGTATTACTTAAACACAAAAGGGAAATGCAGAACTGATGTTCAGAGTCTGTTCCCTGTGCTGTACACACGTCCAACTGATGCAATTCCCATGGATGTCTTGGCAGTACTTGTTACATCCTACCCCAAGGGAGGTGACCCTTGCTTCACTGAGAGGGGAATAAAACGTCCTTCCCAGAATTCAACAGAGCAGTTCCAGTTTGACCATGTACTTTCTAATGACTTGCTGAGGTCTTACGCGTTTATTTACCCAATTCCTGCGTAATAAAATTTTGCAAACCTCTTTGGAGAGAGCCCATGACTCTGCACTTACTGAGCAGCATCAGATTGCTGAGCAGTGCCTCTTGTTTTGACAGCTCACATGATGCTGTGAGTTATTTCCACATGCTGGAGCAAAGAGAGATCTAAGGCAGAGAGGCCCAAATGGAACAGGGAGAAGCTGCTACCTCTTGCCATGAAAAGCCATCCTAAACAATTTTTGTGGGATTAGAAAGGTCACATTTTGGAGTAAGTGGAGTCATTGCTGACAGCAGTTCTTTCCTACCAGCACAAAGGAAGAGAACATGTGTTCTTGAAGCCTGTGTCATCATTAGTAAGGGATTTGTTGGTGAAAAGTGGGGTTTATAAGTGCTGCCTTACAAAATGTAAAGATCAAAAATATGGGGAGACAGTGAGAGATTGTTGTTGCTATCTCAGTCTGTTGAGAACACTGATGATAATGGAGTAAGGAGAAGGAAAAAAAATCTGAAATTTGACTCTGAATATTAGCACAGAATAAATATAAATTTTCTTAATGCTTTTTCCCAGATGAAAGTTACAGAGAACTTTAAATGAAAACAACTGAAATATGGTGTAACTAAAACTTCTTTCATGTACTGCTCTCCAAATAGAGCGCTGCACAATGTCACAGGGCCATGCCTCTATCTTCTTTCTAATGACTTTTTCAGCATATGTGGTGTGAAACACCTCTACAAAAGTCAAAATGTGAATGCTGTACCCTGTCATGGCTTTGTTTACACACAAGGAAATAGAAGCTTACGCTGAGAGCTCTGCTACTGCCCTCAGTCCTTGAAGCAGCTTTCCCTTCAGCAGGCATCTCTTGCTGCTGCTTGATGAATCACATCAGCTCCATTGGCAGAGAAACTTTTGCAAAAGTATTTCAGATATGGAGAGGGAAATGGATAATAGGGTAGGCTCAGAGCACCTGAGGAGGCTGGCTTAGTTTTAGGAGCCACACAAATATTTGTACCTCTTAGACCTTTAAAAAATAAGTGTCTTTTCTATGGTGCAATGGAAACTGTGGCAGTGTTTCAGAGGGATCCAATGGAATGAGCAGCCCTCAAGACTGGGATCACTGAGGGCGTGGCAGTGGGATTTGGGTGCTGCCCCAATGAAGCTGCTGGTGTAGGGGGGCTGGTTTATCATAGGGTGCTGTCACTTCGGTGTAGAAGTGCCAAATGACAAAGGGGGTCTTGCAGCCTCCAGCAAAAAGAGCATGAGGACAGGAGAGTGATGGAGTAGTAAGGCAGAAAAGGGAAAACACAGAAGGCCCACGGGAAAAGCAAGTGAGGTATTTTCTGTCTGGATATACACTGTGGTAACTGGAAGCAGCCCTTTTGAGACTGAATAAATCCAAATAGTGAGTGTGATAGAGGTTTTGAGCTCTCTCTTGTCTTAAAATAAAACTGTTGATTTTTTTTTTTTTTTTTAATGAAACCCTCTATTATAAAAACAGGCTTTTGCTTGCCCTGCCTCTGGGGTATCTGCTGATATACTGAACCTGGGACACAGCAAAGGACTTGCATTTCATTAAAAAATGCTAGATGGGAGATGAACATAACAGAACGCAGGTTTGCTCAAAACCCAGAGCACTCAAAAATGCAGCATGTCATCTGCTTGCCTATCCTCCCTGTTTTGATATTCATCCAGAGCTCTATATTCCCTACTGGTTACATTTTGCCAAATTTAAAAACTTTGGCATTGCAAAACTAACAATGATGCACTAGGACTCTAAAATGAATCATTATTTTTTGGCTGCTCTGGAAAGACCATAAACTAAACTCGATTCTTTCTCCATATATTAAGCTCAGCTGCTGCTTCCCTTTCTAATCTAATCTGCAATAGGTGGTTTTTATATCCTGAATACTTCTCCACCTGGATCTATCTGTGGTTTCCTGAAAGTCAGGCGTTCTTACAGGAGAAATGCAATATGCACATAAATCCAGCATACTATTCTTTACAGAAGGCTGAATCCTTTATCATCTGTCCCATGACAAAGCCTGAGTGGTTGCAGCAATGTTCCCTCACAGATTGCATCTCCAGAATATAAGCATCACAAACTTTGTGCTTTCTGGAATAAACACCACCGTTAAAATGTGAATATATTTCTGCAGATGCTGCAGTGTCACTGCAGTGAAGAACAAGCAGTGTTACTGATTCAGCTGAAATGCTTCTTGCAGAGCAAGCATCAAAGCAAGGCTGTTTTATCAGTTTACATACTTTGAGCAGGGAGTTTATTTCTTTTGTAATTCTCCCTTAGGCACTCCAGTGGCTGAGCAGAACCCTTGCAGAAGCGTCTGCTTCCTGCTCTGTAAATGTAATTTCTGCTCCCTTCCCTCTGTTTTTTGGCCAACTTCTGTGAGTTCTTTGGATGTGCTGTTGCTGAATCTGAGAGAGATCTGTTTTATGAAGAAAACATGGATTTGGAATTTTAAAGGATTCCTGGCTTTAGATAAAAATGGCTGATTTGCTTATCTCACTGTGAAAGTGAGCTGAAACAAACAGGCTGGAACAAGGGGTGATTTTTTTCCATGTGCAGGGATCACACCAGGACTGAAAGCTGTGTGTTGCTCAGCTGCAGGTCTGCAGCATTGTACTTGAGCCATCTGTTCCTCAGGCCCTCTGGTTGTGAGAGTGCCTTGGTGAAATCAATGAGCTGTGGGCAGTGTGAGATAGGTTGGTCTCTATACCAGGCAGAATTGACTTTAAATAGTGCACTTTAATGCAGGGCTCCTGCAGTACCATATCCTTGGAGAATTCTTCTGGTTTTGTGCTCTCCTCCTGGTATTAAGATGAACATCTTGTAAAGGTAACTTACACTCTGAACCAATAGTGAGGACTATAAAAAACAGCTTATTAGTTATATTTTTTCATTGATTCCAGCTCAGGTAATCTTCCTTGTGTGAACTTCATGGGAGACCAAGAAAAAGATAAAACTGGTTTAGGATGTGGGTAAGATGGGTTCATAGCTTTCAAGGGTGAGATACCTGTCTTGGGTGGGAAGCCCATTGCAGTTCCAGCAAAGCAGGTGTTTAGTGTTTAAAGGCCTTTCCCCTGGTAATATTCATAGGGCACGGAATGGCTGGATGTTTCTGCTGCTTATAGTAAAACCTGGGCAGTGCAGATCGAGTCATGCTAAGAGATGTGCTTCAGCACCAAGCAGTGTCTGTCTCCTGTTGTTTCCTATCCCCATGCCCTGCTTCCAAAACCAGGTTGAGGTTCCCCTTTGGATGTTTTGGTTTACACGCAATTAATGTAGTGGCTTTCAGGTAATAATGATGCTGCCTAAACTGGGAAATAGTGTGAGACCCACTACTAACTTGATTTCCTACTTGTATTGAGGTAGGACTTGTGTTTGATGGTTGGTCTTGTTGATTTTAAAGGTCTTGTTGGTTTTAAAGGTCTTTTTCAACCTTAAAAATTGTAAGAAACCCATGGGTTTGGTTGCTGTGGGACTGGATCATCATCATGCTGCAGTGGTGATGCACTCAGTGGGAAGTGTCCTTCATCCCCTTTCTTGGTCTGGGGTCTGTTTTCACCTCTGCTGTTCTTCTCACCCCTGCTCTCACCTGTGCTATTTCTCTTCCAAGTGAAGTTGCCAACATCAGCTTTTGTCGTGCCGGCTAAGCCCATGTGGCAGTTTTGAATTCTTTTTTTGAGACACTTTGTTCCTAAGCACAGGAAGTTGTAAAATTGCTGATAATGAGTTAGTTCATTCATAGATGATGCCAGAAATGACTACCTTCTGTCAAGGCAATGCCTTAGTGAAAAGGAGTTGTGATTGAGTAAAGCAGGGAGTTGTCAGTTCTCTTTCAGTTACAGTGGATGCTTTTTTTGCCTAGAAGTCTGTTATCTTCAACCATTTCCCTTAGAGGAAAGTGTTTATCGATGTTGGCTGTTATTTTTAGTAATTAACAATGCTTTTCCAGTGCCATTTCTCTGTTGTGGTTTCTACTGACTAAATGCTAAAGGTTATTTTCTGAGCTGTTGTAAATCGTTGACATTTCAGCTCCTGTATTGTTACAGCGATCTTTTGAGAATTATTTTCTAGATGTATTTCCCAACACCACACTAATGGTATATTTACTTCTAGAGATGCAAGAAGGTATGTTAGTCCACAGAAGAAAACATCCCACGACTGAAACATGATTCCTGGAACTAAATAGCTGTGCTTCTTTTATGCTTACAGTTTAAATCAAATGAAGTTATGGACAAGTGACAGGATGTCTCTTGTTTCAGTGAAAACCCATTTTGTGGGTTTTTTTGCATTTGGCATAGAAAGACAAGGATTAATTTTGTTGACGAGTTTCCTATTTAATGTTCTTAACATACTTGTGGAAAACAAATTATCTAGGGGGTGGATTTTGGTATTAATTCCATTCTCCTGGTTTTGGTTCTACCCAATATCTCTAACATCAGGAAATATGTCATGACTGCAGGGGGGATGGTTCATGGCTGTTTCTGGTTGCAGTCACATCCAGGAATTCAGACAGGATTACAGGACATGCTGGAGCACAGATTATTTGCAACAAGGGCTCATTGACCCAAACATTGTTTTTTGTTACCCCTTTTTTTTTTTTGTGGGCATTTTTCAGGTGTGACCTTGACTATAAAATGCTGCTAGTTCATTCCCCCTCTGGTTTGCAGCTTTCCTCCTGAGACTTGCACTGAGGGTTATAATTACATCAGCTGAAAGACTAACATAGGGCAGATGTCATAAGGAGGTGGCTCTGTGAGTCAGTCTCCTTTCCAGGGTTGTGTATCCTCTTTCCACGAGGTATCACCTAAAGTTTCACGGAAGTAGGAAGCATCTTGTGCAATGCATAACCGTGACTCTAAATGCTACTACTTTTCTATTCACCTACGCATGTTGGGGAAGAGGGCTTAGGGGACTTGAGGGCAAAATCATTACAGACACTCATTCTGGTTGTCTCCTTGCTGCGTTAAAGGGCCCTGGCTAAGCTGTGAGAGGACTTGTTGTGACTGTCCCCTATATCTCATCCCGTCTGTCTTTCTACAATTGGTTCTGGATTGTGTTGGGGAGGATGAAAGTTTGGTAAGAAAGTTTCACAGGTATGTAGGCTTGGCAGAAAGATCTCTGAATGTAGAAACTGAGGATGAGATAGAAATGAAAGCAAGTTTTGATATAGAGTAAAAGATGTTTTGCTGAAACACTGACCACTGAATAACTGAGAAGGCAAAGGTTGGAGATGAGTTGGAAGATTTTTATGAATAGGACAAAGGTATGTGACTACAAACAAAGACATGTTTTTCACCAAGTAAATAAGTCTCAAGAAGAGCATAAGTAAATAGAAAACATGTATTTACCAAAAAGAGAGATATGGCAGGCAAACAAGAAATGTCGATGTAGGAAGAAAAAGAGAGGTCTGAGAATTTTCCATTGTAAGCTTAAATTGTAACTTACTCCTGTGATTGGATAATAATGACTATAATATGGTGATGGTAGTAGCTATGATAGGCTATAGGCAAATGTAAAGGTATTGTGTATGGTGCTTATTGGTTATTATGTATTAAGATACTCTGCAAAGAAAAGTATAAAATGCTTTGTAACTTGAACAGAAAGAGGCTTCAGGTATGCCCACAGCTGGAGCTGGCAGCTGTAGGGCTGGCTCTGGATACCCACTCCCTGAAATGCTGTAACTTCGCCTGTGCAATAAACAGCTTTCAAGAGAGACGCCTGAAGTCCAGACATCCTTCGTGAAACTTTCTCCTATAGATTGATAAAGAATTGTTCTTCAAGGCAGATAACCTGAATAAAGGTTTTTCAGCCAGAGCAAAAAAAATTATAGTCTTCCCAAACAGGCTAAGGTTCTTGCTGGCCCAGATTTGCTGTTGCAACAATTCTATTTACCACTCTGTCTTTGGGATGATAAATGGCTATGAAATTGTAATGGCTACTTTAAATTGTGCCATGTTGATTTGGTAAACACAATGTATGTAACTCTACCCAGGGCTGTACTTGATGTTATACAATCTAGAGATTCAGTCTAGGGATTCAACCATAATGGTTTGGCATCTTTGTTCTTATCCCTTTTTATTTAAGTAGGAGCTTTAGAAGACAGTTCTTAAAATAAATATCTGTGGCTCTTTGTGTTATTGAGATAGAAGGGTTAGAGGATTTCTTCAGTTTACAAGAAGTTGTAGTATTCTTGGCTCCTCTGAGGGGTCTGAAGCTGGGGTCTGCTCTAGTTCTCTGTGGGGAAACACAAAAGGTGGAAAAGATTTCAGGTGTGAGAAATAAAAGCAGGTTTCAGAAAATAAGGAACAAAAGAAGTTAGGATTTAGCTCTGGCTGTGAAAAGATAGAAGAAGATACAGTTATACAGCAAGCAAGGACATTAAAAACAATGGTTAGAGTTTCTAGGTTTGGCCTAGATAGATTTTGAAGTTGCAAAAAAAATATGCTTAGCAAGATAGGTAAGTATAAGCTTAATAATGGAATATTGTGTATTGTTCTATAAAAGGCATAACAAGGGAGCATTGTGCATAGCAGAAGTACGTGCACTGATTGGGGACTGGTTAAGACAGCTGTTTGTAACTTTTAGAAGCAGGCTATTGGCTAAAAAGCTTTTAAGAATGCTCTGTAACCAGGAAGTCTTTGGATGCCCTTGACGGCATGAGCTCTGTACCATCTCTGTCTTAACTCTGTGAGACTGATAACGGAATAAAATAATAAAAGGCTCCTGGAGCGCCTGTCCAGGCTCCCCGTCCCGTTTGTTGCCAAAAACACTGACATACTTCTAACGTGTTGCATTAGAAGTAGAGGTAGAACAGCCAGCCACTGGGTGAGAGGGAAATCTGCTGTCACTCCAGCAAACTCTGAGAGACTCTGGGTCCTCCTACAAGCTCTTACTGGGTCCCTGAAGTTGGTTTATACTTCTAAACAGAAATATCCAGCTATGTGGAAAGAAGTGAATGGGTCTTCACCCTTAACAGTCTGCACAGATAAGGACTGTTTGCTACCAGAGACCTTGTTTTTCCAAGTAATGAAGTAAAGCCAACAGGATTGGTGATAAGAGCTTCCTTTTCCTAGACGGGATTCTTCCCAGGAGAGTATGGTGCACAGTAGTCAAGAGCTCTAACACTGCTGCAGTAGAATAACCCTTCGTCTGGGGTACTTCCTGGCCTGTGAGTACTACAGAGATTTTTTCTGCAGCCTCTAGGAATGATTTTTAGATGGAGTCATTAGATGTGGTGCAAGTAATTTAATGGTAAAATTTTAGTAGTGTGTGTGCATGCTATTACTCTAGTTGAGAAAGGGATACAATCCTTATAATTGCACAGGGAGTTGAAATCCTCCTAAATGTGCCTTGCATATGTTTTTAAGAGAATTAAATTGCAGGACTGGATTTTCCCATGGAGAACACTGCTCAGAAAACAAATCGGGGTGTAATGTTACACATACTGTAGGCCTTGTGTATGCTGAGTTTGTGCCTCTCGTGACAAGCCTGCTCAGTTATGGGCAGTTTTCTGCATAAATCTCACTATGTGTGCCACCACAGCCACATGCTTCTGCGGTTTTAGTTGCTGGGTTTTGCTGATATAAATGCAAGCAGTATTTGTCCATGTAAAAAGAAAATGTGTGCATATCTAATCAAATTCCACCTTGTTTTATACTCCTGTTCAGCTCTAGTGATTCCTGCAAAGCTATGATTTAACATCAGCTTTGGCTTTGCTGAGTGGTTTTGCAGTAGGTTTCAGCAGAGTAAGAATCTTCCATTACTCACTGCAGAACTTCCGTCACTGGTAAAAGATTTTATGTTCATGAAGGGAAAGGCTTCAGTTAGAAGCTGGTTGTGTTTCTGTTGGTTATTTTTGTTTTCCGTGATGTTCAGAGCAGCACAGTTCACAGAATTAACTGTCCCCCTTTAATGGAATGTGAGTGTGAAGCTGCTGAAAGCAGCTGAAGGACCAGGATAGCTGGGAAATCTGCAGCCTATTGGCTGCACGAACAGTGCTGAGAAACATCTGCCCTGCCAGTCCCTCAGTTCTGCTGGTTTCGCTTCATTGTTTAGAGCAGAACGAATACTTGAGTCCGGGTTTTTTTTCTTCCTCAGAGAGTGGCTGCAGTAACATTTTTCCTGGTGATTTGTACAGATAAGGTAGTGATTCCAAGTGTGTTTCATGATGCAAGAACTGCTTTTGGAGACTTTCAGATAATTAAGTGAAGAACACAAAATTGTCTTGTTATTTCATCAATCAGTGTAAAATGCTGCCTGTGATTAACATCTCCATTAAAAGTAATCTCTTGAACTGCTCAAAAAAATGTTTCAAGTGTGACATATTGGTATATTAAAAATAAAGTACTGAGCAGTGCAGTGTAGTGCCACAGTCAGTTTGCAGGTTTGATGGTTACAGTGTAGATCAGGCTGGGGATAGTGCTGAACACCAGAACTACTTTTTTCTCTAAAGAAGCAAGCATGTAAAAAATAGTATATTTTTCTGGTTATAACAGCCCCTATATTTGTAGACTTTGTGCAGTGGAAACTAAAGCTGTTTGTCTGACTGAAACACAATGATGAATAATGAAACACATACAGCTGAGAGTAGCATGACATTCTATAATAATTTATTAAATATTTCCAATAAGCCATATACAGATGCATAACATCCATTAGAGGGCAGGAGCTTCAGGGTTTTTATTCCCAGACTGGGCACTTACTTTCTTTTTGCTTGGAATAAATCTTTTGAATTTTCCATTGTGTTATTGCCTCTAGGGGTCACTTTCTTTCCTGACACTACTGTTGTAAAGGCCACTCAGTGTCAGTCTGTAGAGTTAATTAAGGAACAAAGCTACCACAGAAGACAGGAGTCAGGTACAAATAAGTGTTTATATGTTGTGTATTTGAAGCACATGCACCAAATAGGGCTCTTCAGACATTAAACTGTGCTGAAGTGTCATCAATCACACACCTTTGCATGTCCCCCAGAATGGCACTTGGAGGTCAGCCTGTATTGCTCCAGGAAAGCACTGACCTGACCAGGTTACAAATACAATCTGCTCAAAGTGAACCATGTGACAAGAAACATGGCCATGGTAGAAATGACAGAATAAAAAGAAAACTTTGTACTCAATTGCTCCAATTTCATCTTTGAGAAGAATCAGCTGTAGATTGTCTGCCGGTGTGCTCTCCTGCTCTTCTTCAAAGCAGCAGCTGCCCTGTGTTGATGTGCTCTGGTTGGAGGATGTGACTAGTCATTATTTCCTGGAGTTTGGGATGAGGAAACCCTTGGGGCCATTGCATCTTCCCATTAAGTACAAAGTACCATGCTCCTGACTGACTCCTCTGAAATCACCCATGTCCTAGGCTGGTTCTTCAACAGCTGAACAAGCTCTTCATGCCTATATAGGAGCATTCATAATGGACAAAATGCTGATAGTTTGGAAAATTTAGCACAGGATGACAAAATAAATGGTGGGTGTAGTTATTTTGAGCATCATGACAAGTTTGTCTCATCCGAAGGCCTAGTTCAGAGCCTCATGGCACCAACAATGCAATGTCATGAATGTACCTCCAACTTTGCTTGTTGGTTCATAATAATGTGCTGAATCTTAGCTGAATGAGCTGTGTCATCCCTTGGATTTGTTAATCTAATGCAGCATGATCTTTGTTTTACAAAGAAAATGCAGGTGAGGCTTTGTCGAACTGACTTTAATAATTGAATGTTGGAGGGAACATTTCTGGCTGGAGTGTCCCCCTGAGGTGTCAGTGAGAGAAAACATAACATATTTCATACAAAAGGCTATAGTTACAAATAACCACGGAAATGGTATCATTTGAGCCTGCCAGGTGGTGCTAACAGGCTCCCCCCATCTTGCATTATCACAGCCCCTGTGTGGTGGGAGGAAAGCAGGGGGCCAGGCCACAGGACACCTGTGGGGTGTGAAGGAGCTCAGTTCTGTGAAGCAAATGAAGTGCTCCATGGCATTGCTGTTCCTTCTGCATCCAGACTGTCGAATGGGCCATGCCCAGAGGATTAAGGCCATTTTTCCAGCAGCAGCAGAGAGAGGGGGTGTGATTACATCACTCAGGGATGTTCACTACTATCCAGGCTTGCAGGAATGGCTTATCCAAAACCCATGTATGGGAGCAAGTGCTAGAGGGGGAAAGAAACCAATTTGAATGTCCTGAGCATTATTAGATGAGTAAAAGGGACTCCATTTCTCATTTGCCTGGTCCTGTTAATAAAGTGTATTATCAGATAACCTGAGGATCTCCTAACCCATTCACTGGAAAAAAGTTCTCATTAAATCTGCAATCAATTACAGAAGTGCCAAGGATGTTGAAAATTAATTTCACTGGGGGTTGACCTTCAAATTTTCTTCTTCGCCTTGAAGGAGAATGGATCAGACAAGAGTAGAGTAATAACTCTATAGAAAAGAAACTATTACAAATTAATTAAGGTACAGCTCTCCTCAGGTATAGGATAGCTGACCAATTAAATGGGAAGAACACACACAGTCATGAAGCCATCAGGAGAGCTGAAGAATAGGAGGATACTTTAGAGGGTGGACACCAAAGGTGCACGGAGATGTCTTCAGGAAGGTATATAATTCAGGAGAAGATCCTAGATGGGATATGTTAGGGAACCACTCAGGTTTCAGGCAAGACAACAAGAGCAGGTACTGGTGAGGTAGCTTAATGTCACCAGTGGAGAGATGTGGTATGAAATGTCTACCAAGAGGAAGAGTTCCGCTGCTCACCCAAGCTCTTTTCTAAGCAGCAAATTTAGTGAAATTTAGTTATACTTGCTTGGTTTCCAGGTCAATTTTTGTGTTTGAGTATGGGAAAAAGAACAGTGTTGGTTCCAGGCTCTATTTGCTCCCCTGCTAGTCTTCCATGCACGCATTCCTCCTGCATTCAGTAAGTGAAGGCTTTGGGAGGCTTTCTCCTAATGTCCCATAGTCTTTGGGTTTCTCTATAATTTACAAGCTTCTCTTGTCTTAGGAGCTTGCACATCAGCCTTTGCAACATTAAGCCAATGACTCCAGCTCAGGTAGAAACATCCCACTGCATTGGTTCCAAACATTTTAAGAGGCTAACTCCAAAGTGCTTAAAAAGGGCAAATTTATAAATAGTTGGACCTGGGAAAGGTCTACAGGGACAGAAGGGAGAAAGGCATTTAAGGAAAGAGCTGTTAAAGTAAGATCTCAATTTCTCTGTTTAGAAGAAACCAAAATTTCAAGAGGGAATTGATTGTGAAATGTTTTGGATTAGATTTTGTTTCTGATTAATCTGTTCCTTGATATCTATGTCCAGAAAAAAAAAATTCTGTTTAAATCTTTTGAGTGATATTAGAAAATAAACATTTCAATTTGATTTGAAGGAATTAAACAATGTGGTCACACTTGACGACACTATATTAAAGTGCTGACAGATATCCAGGTCCACTTTCCTCCATAATGAAAGCCCTACTTGAATAAAACCTGAAAGGTTGTTGCCAGATCTCTTCTTTCAGCCTTCTTTCATTACATTTGATGTTCAGGTTTTGTATAAATCTTGGCAGAAACTTGAGAACCACAGTGAAATCCAGACTGTATTTAACAAATAGAAATGAGCATGGCTGAGCACTTGTGGCCGAGTGCATTTTGGAGTTTTATGACTCTTTGCAATGGACACTTCAGTCATCAGTTGTGGTATTCTTTGCAAATTAGTTTGTCTCTCTTTTTGTCCCCGGAATTAGGATGTTTGCAATCTAAAATTCAAATATTTTTATTTCTGTTGCAATATTGTACCCAAAGCTTTCAACACAAATATTCTACTTCCTTCATATGTTTCTCACTCATAAGTGGGAACTTTTTGCTATATTTGCTTCAAAACACTGGTTTTGACGTAAAATCTTGGTTATTTTGTAATAGATGCTCATTCTAACAGCATGGTCAAGCTGATATGCTTTGTTCATGACCACACTTCATAAGGTCCCACAAAGAAATCTATGTCTTCTACTGTAGCTAGAATCTGTCACACTTTTTCTGCTGTATGGCTTTGTAGCAAGATCTTATCAGCCAAAGCTGTGTTCTTCTATGGCTATTATCTTCCATGAAATCCCTGACTGAGGTTTATTGATCCCTGACTCCTGTTCCAGCTCTGTCAGAAGCAGGCCCTCCATTTATTTGGAGTGCTCCCAGCACTTCCCAGGGGAAGAGGTGGGTCTGGGGAACTGTTCCTAAGCAGTTACAATGCTGTGTGTTAAATTAGCTGTGACATCCTAAGATTTGCAGTGAGTGAAAGGTATTTGCAATGCTTCTTTCTGCAAGTGTAGATTAGGTACCTCATACATGCTCTGTTCCTTGGGGAATGCAGATGACATGTCGTCTTTGGAAGGCAAGGTAATAATCACTGAAGTCAGGTAGAAAGCTTGTTTTATCTGCTGAACACCCTGAAGAAAGGCGTCTCAATGACTTTGTTGCTGCTAAATACCCCAAGGACAAGAACCACAGGCAGAGTGCTTTGGCAGTGTAGGGAAAGCAGCTGAGAAGCAGACTAGCATTTTTCCGTGATCCAAAAAAAACTTCAGGCATTTGTGATCTGTCTGAGAATACACAATTCTAAAAATATTGCTGGGATGGACTGGGGGTCCTTGCTGTGATACTGTGCCAAATCACTGTGGGATATCTGCAGTATGTGATTATCACTGTGTCACCTTTTATTAAGACTGCAGAGTCTCTGCTCTTCTGAGATGAAATTTTCCCTTGGCTGTCTCAAAAGGCTTAAGCATGAAGCAGGCTGGGTTGAACACTTTATCCTGAGGTGAACTGTGCTCTTAGGAAACACCCTGTAATTGTACCCGGCTGGCGCTGGTTTTTGTCCTATTGCAGTGATGTGTGTCTATGTTTTAGTGTAACTGGGTGAGGGCTGTAAGATGTGTAAAAGTTGGTAACTGAACACTTATGTGGGGGGGATTGCAATTATTTAGCAGTTTTGGGAATCTGATTTGCTTGCTGTCAGATATTCATTTGCTACATTTGAAAGAGAACTATTTCTGCTAGAAATTGTTGTGTTATATAGTTATTTTAATGCCTGTGCTTTCTTAGTACTTTTAAAGAGAAGGGACATAATCTTTTCTTACTCTTCATTCATTAAAACCTTTCTTCTAATTGTGGAAGAGTGATTGTATCATGAACAGGTTGGGGCTACTCCAATACAGTATCACCTTGACAGCTGAATATCTACGAGTCTACACATTTTCTGCAAATCCATCCAGAGGAATCCTAATAAATGGGGCTGTATCTAAAAACTCTGATTGCTGACTGTAAAGGGAACAAACCCAACTGTCAGTCAATAGACATAGAAAAGAAATATTGACAAAATCAGGGCATTAAGCAGAAGCAAATTTCAGAATTTGTCCTGTAGAGAAATGTGGATGCTCGTGTGAGGGAAAGGGATTCCCAGCTCAGTGAGGCTGATGGCATGTGGGGGGGGGATACATGCCTTGGAAAAAGAGCAGTGCAGACATCTGGAACCCAGAAATGGGATCCAAACTGGGGAAAGAACAGAGTATGAATGAGTTTTGACACCTCAATACTTGGGGTTATGGACTGGTGCTGGTAGGGAGCACCTGCAGGCATTTATGCAAGAAGCTGTTATGCTGAGTAATTAAATAAAAACTCAGTGTTTATTCCTAACACATTTCAGTTAGATTTTATCTCATACTGTTATTTTGGAAATAATGTAAACCATGCTTGAAGCTGTTCTAAACTTAAAAACACAAACCCCCCAAAATACTTGATGGCAGTGCATTACCCAAATTTACTCTTGTGTTGAGCATTTTAATTTTTTTTTTTAGCTTTATTGCAGCTTCATTGCAGTTTTATTTTTAGTTCATTCGTAGTGAGAATGAATAAATAGAAGGCCATATCCAAGATTTCTACATAGGTTATCTTAGACATAATTTTTTTCTTTGCTGCTTGTAATAACTCGTAAGTAATGCTGTAGGTACTGCAGAAAATAAATAGTGCATGTTTAATTTTAGAGGAATTATGTAAATATGGCAAAATAACCAGAAAGCAGCAGGGGAAAAAAGGTTGCTGGTTCAAATGTTGAAGGCAGGATAGGTGAGAGATTCTGGGGCTGAGCAGGGAGGCAAAGCCCAACGGCTTACCTAGAACAGGGTTTGTAGGGCATGACTTTAAACCATTTTTTGGACCTAGGTTGTCCAGGCAGAAGTTAGGCTGAGCCTAATTCTCTTCTCTGGGGGAATGCTTAGCTGCTGTAGGGCATCCTGCAGGCTGTTCTGGTAATCCTGCTTTCTGAGAGGAGCAAACATTTTGCAGACATGCCAAACTTAGCTATGTAGATCTCCTTTCAGGAAAGAGAAAACCCACAGTTACCATGTATTTAAATTCCCGATCTGAAACCTCCGATACCATTCAAATTTTTTCGTTCATTTTAATTTAGGCAATCTTCATGTTGTGAATAGAAACTATTAAATCTCTGCACAACAGGAGCATCTAAGGTTGAAGTTTCTTCCGGTCTGTCCCAGCTGCAGAAAAAAAGCCAACCCATACTGGAAGGCTATTTTCGAAGCTCCTGTGAGTGAAGGAAATAATGCAAAGGGTTGAGTAACCATGTCTGTGGAGTTCCTAGAGTTCGAAGTATTGGGAAGCTGGAGAGCCTCACTTGCTTTAAAATGGTCATCTTTCACTGCACAGACCTCCTGACGTGTGGAGTAGTATCAGCTTCAAATGTAGTGTCAGAATTCTTCAGGCTTTCTCTTTTTGTGTGCACTGCTTTTGTGTCACTCCTATATCATATTTTTTCTTGGCACCCTGTGGATTTTATACTGCTGCAAATGCTTTGTGGATGTCTATTCTCAGTGCTTCTTTTGACTTTTTTTTTAAACTAACTTACATCTGCATGGCAAAGCTCTGTTTTTGAGGTTAAACCGATTCTACTGGTCACTTTATGGGAATTCATGAAAAAGAGTCTGTTGTAAGTCAAACAACGAATTTGTTCTCTGAGACTATGATTATGTTCTTGTTCAAAAACTTTTGCAACTTTCTTGATGACACTGGTCTGAATTTTCTTTACAGATGACTCAGGGTTTTGCTGTAAAACTATTACAGATCTAATTGGATAATTTACAGACTGTTCTTCTGGAATAAACTGGAGTCACTTGGCCTTTGGGGGTTTATGCTGGGAAAATGATTTATGTATTTGTTTGTAGGGCTTCAGATTAGAGGGAGTGCTGAACTTTGGTAGATGTGGAAATAGTTTTTTGAATGTTTTACTATGTGTTTCAATACTGCAGTGGGAAGCTACTCACAGCTTCTGTAAGAAATGAAAGAAAGAGGTTTTTCCATAATGGGGATTCGTTGCCTTTTATAAACTCATGTGCTGAAAATTTCTCTCTCTGCAGTGTCTGACTGGAGCAGGGGCACAGATTGCCATTTTGCAGTAAAAGACTTGCATTTAGATGGCTGAAGGTGGGGGGATTCCTCTCTGCCCCTGCTGCTTCTGGGTGGAAGAAGGATTGCAATTGCAAAGGAAGAATGATGCTCAACAGGATGAAGAACAGTAGCATTAGGGCCTAGAGTATATTCTGGACTGATTATTGAAAGCCACAGGGATAAAATTCTGGTGATTTTAATATGGTAATGTTCTCCTTTTAAGACTGGCTAACTTCAGCTGAACCTAAGGAGGTCATCTTCCAGCAAGATAATGTCTGTGGAAGGGAAATGGTGCCCTGAAGCGGAGGGAAAAGATCATTACCTTGAATAAATATGCAAAAAGTAGGACTAGGAGTGCCCTACAACTGACTACAGACTTTTCATGTGTGCAGCAGACAGTAGAAGCTGTGCCAAAGTTTGCTCAGGGCAGGCACACATTTGAGAGGTAAACCAGGATTTAACAATGATGAAGATTGAACACCAGTGCCTCTCACTTTCTTCTGTCACAGCATGATGAAGTCTACACATAATCTGCTCTTTCTGTGATTTAAAACCAGCTTCCTCCAACTCTCCTCCCTCCTCTCTGCTGTCAGCGATAGCATTTTCCAGATCCCTTCCCAGGACTTAACTCACATTCTGAGCCTGAGCAGTCCTAGCTCTTGGGCCTTGGATGGAGATGTTGTACAGTAGTCTGTTTTATTTACAGGAATGTGTCTGTAATGAGGAATGCCCTCTAGAATTTCCCTCAAAGAATAGTCTGGCTGTTGATGCTTCCTATTCTCTGGGAGACCCATGGACAGGGCATACAGATTTTTCACTGCCTTGAGTGAAAAATATTCCTGTGAATGTAAATTTCTTCTGAAGTTATTAGGTATATTGGGATCTGTGGTCATTTTGTTTGGAGTGCTGCTCTGCTCTTTGTCCTCTGGAAGAGGGAGTTGTGATTCATAGTGGTTCTTTGTGAGAAATGGTAATGTGTAATTTATAATGGTATTCAGCACACAACAATTATTTCCCAAGTGCTCATTTAAGAAAAAAACCCTAGAAGTGCAGGGAGATGCTCATGCTGCCTGATAGGTTCAAGACAGTCTTCATCATGCCCAAAATAATCTGTGGGTACTGCTGGGAAGGTCTGGAAGAGAGATGTGGCTTTCTACTGCAAAATTTGACAGAGGCACCATATAAGCAGCCCAAGAATCCTTAGGAAAAGCTGCAACTCTTTATGCACCCTCCTGAAAGGGCTGGGCAGGCTGTTGGGCTTCCCCCTACCTTGCCCTCCCTAACTGTGGGGAGTGCCTGTGAAATTCAAATCTGGATTCACAGCACCTGTGCCCTGAGCAGTGGGTTTGATCCAGCCTTTGCCTGTGGAAGCTGCAGCTCTTGCTCAGGTCAGACAAAAACAGCGGAGGAGCTGGCCTATAGCACTTGAGCAGTCTGAATGCATTACGTACTGTGACTTCAGAATGCATGCCCTTCTGCATTTGGATAAAACCAGGTGTCTTCTTAGGTCCGTGAGTGGTCTTGGGATAGCTTTGCATCTGACTGCCAGATCAAATGGTTTGGGGCCTCTGGACACTGCTTGGGTGTGGGAAGAGCTGTTGCACACTGTCGTTTTGGTGTTGATTAGTAATTCCCTTCATTTTGCATGTCAGATAAGATCTCTTTCTCTTTTCACTTAATCCCCTTCCCTTGGTGTGTGAGCTAGTGTCAGAATAAAAATGTAGAGGTGCCCTTTACTCTGTCTCTTTTCTGAAAGCTCAATTGGTGCTAACACCTTGTCTGAGAGAAACAGACCCCTCGGGGTGAATAAATACTTTTTTAATAAAGGAAAAAAATATTTCACTCTCCCTGATGCCAAAGGGCTGTGCTTGCAACAGCAGCAGGCAGTCCCCGCCTGATTCTCTGCCAGCACCTCCTTAGCCCAGGGTTTCCTAAAGGGGAGCTTTTGGCTTCAGTGATGTATTACTTGCAAAAATAAGGAATTGTGGCCTTTACTGACTAAGCATAGCAAGTTTCTCTTGTTAAGAATATTTCATTAAAACTTCATTCCCATGTGCTGCAAACTGCTCTTGCCTAGCAGTATCCAGATGTGTATTTAAAGTTGTCTGTATCTATTGGTTTTGATAACCTCCTCTGGCAACTTATCCTCTGTGCTGAACACTATTCATTATTGTGAGAAGTTCTGCTTGAGTGCCTGGGTCTCTCCTGGTGGGGTTTTTCCTCTGTTTTGGTCTGGTTTTTTTTTTAGTGAGACGCTCAATAAACTCAAACTTATTCCATGTTGGCGAAGGCTTTAGAGTTACTGTTCTCTGGTTGGAGACCAAACAAGTTAAAACAAACCCCAGTCATTTTGCCTTATCTTACTGATGAAACTGTCTGCAGGAGCTGAATTCATCCTCTTGTTTCTGCTGGTTTAGCTGTTTGTTGTTCCCCCTGCCTTTTCCATTCAATGCATCCCAGCCTCCCAGCACAGCACAGCTCTTCTTTCCCATGCTTTGATTGAAACTTCCTCCCATTTCAGTTGTGCTTTACCAAGAGTACTTTGTCCCGGGCAGTAAAGGAAAGATGCAGCTCCTCGATGCTGCCTTGTGAAACCCATGCTGGGAATTCTTGTTCCCATACAATACCAGCCTTCCCAAGGAAGGCAGTGGGAATGGCACGCACATGTCATCTGTGCCCTGGCAGGCAATGGCATTACTAGGGCTGGGATGATGTCCTTTGTTTGTGCACCCTCTGGACCTCTGCATTCATGCATATGCTGGGAAATTGTAAGGACTTCATGAGAGCTATAACTAATAACATTTCTCAGGAGGAGGTTCCAGGGAGGCCAATGTTCTTTCCGATCTGGGAGGTTTGCATTTTGTCCTTTTGCTTGCAAATACTTTACATCAGTCTTGCATTTTTGGTTTTTGTTCTGTTGAGAAGGCATATTTTGAATTCTCAGCAGGATTTTTCTTTATGGTACTCAAGAGTCACAGCCACAGATAAAGTAAACATTGAATCTTCAGTTTTTAAGTTATCAGCAATCTTTAGTATCTTATTTTCCTTTTCTCCCTAATGATGTATAAATCTATAAAAAGGGCTTTTCCTGATTTTTCACTTACGATCTTTCACCAGTGGTTGCTACTGCTTTTGGCCACTTGCTTCATCCTGCATGTGAGACTCTTTTTTGCGAGGGTATTGGTTTGAATGACCTGGATGCTGACATCCCTCTGGTATGGGAAGAGCTGGACTTAAAACCACAATCTGTCTCAGTAATGACACTTACCAGTTCCAGGGGAGTCCTTAAATTGGGCAGCTTTGGCATCTTTGTCACCTCACATCTGTGGCTTGCAGCTGTGCCAAGGGGAACTAAGTTCAGCAAACCACATGCTTTCCTTCATCTTTGTGTATCTGGAGAAGTAGTTTTTTGGGTGTTCTTGTGTCCTACTCTGCTTCTCTGCCTAAGTCTTCCTCTTGCAAATCTATTTATGATGCAAGTGATACCCTCTTGCATGTGTTCTTGAATATTTTTCCATCATTAATTTTCAGTTTTATCCAATGCCAGGCCTATTTCTGAAAATTCAATGCCTAGAGATGTAAAATAAGTGAATGTGGAGGTTTTAATAGTGACTTACAGCATAAATCCTTGAATTCACTTTGTTTTTTATCTTCTGTGGCAAGAAAAGGTGACATTAGGTAGGAGTAGAATTAAGGAGTTACAGTTCTGGCTTGCTTGATGTATGGAAGATAAGAATTTCAGAACTTCCCAGATTCCATTATTCTCCAGTCTATTATTTGTCATTTCAAATGGATCAGCATCCTGTCAATGATGCAGTTTTGCTCCATTATTGCAAGAACAGCATGAGTCAATATGAGTTCAAGCAGATAAGCAACACTTCAGTAATGTCAGCAGACAGAAACAGCAAGTGCTGCCTGTGTCAGTCCAAGGCTTGGCTGAAGACCTGCTCAGTGCTGCTCATTCCAGCCTCTTGCTGTCCTGAAAACCAGACTGACCCTTTTCATGGGTACTTGAAGTGCTGCCAATGTCCAGAAATGACCAAAGTACTGATTTCTATCAAATTTTTGTCATCACCAGAAAAGAACTGTTTTGTTACCTATGGAAAGATTGCAAGTTAAAGAATGGACTACCCATAGTTGTGGTCTTGCCTTTGTTATGTGAAGTAATTTTCTAGTTTCCTGTAGTTTTATTTACTTTATTTCCAACTGCAGTGGAATTAAAAGTGGGTTTAAAAAAAACCAAAACACTTTTGTTTTCTGATGATTACAGTATAACCATTGCATAATACTCTAAAATTTCCCCTGGAGTAAATGGTGCTCTTGCTGTGAGGCAAATGTCTTATACTCTGGAGTGAACCTTCAACTATCCAGCACAGGAGAGTCCCAATAACCTTGCAGAGCAGGGAAGAGGAAAACTGGGAAGATAAATCCTTGGGCTGCCCATGCTAATGGCCTCTATCTTCTGCATGCCTTGCAAAATGGTAAAATCTGTGCATCCTTTTTTCTAAATGACAGAAGAATCTGACTCTTTTATCCTCTTTCTCTAACTACCTTATATCTGTACCTTGCTTGATTTCAGTCTTAATGCAGCAAAGCTTTTTAAGCATGTTAAATAGTCTTCCTTAATCAGATCCTTGGGTTCTAATTCAAATACTCCCAGACGCCTTCTTTTTCTGGTTTGGACAGTGTTACCACATTTCCAGACAGAAGCAAAACATGGTAAAATTTTTGCCTACTTGGCGTGACTCACAGAAACCTCTTATCAGTGTTTGAAAGTATTTGGGCTGTTTTTCTGTAAGTAGTGGCAATAAAGTTGGTCTGATATGTAGGTACAGTCAGGACAGGCCTTTCCATAGGGCTCAGGAGCTGCTGCTCACACTGCTGAGAGTGCACCAAGGTGAGCAGCAGACATGCAGCTGTGTCCCACTGCCTACCCTCCCTGCTGGGGCGCTCCCCAGGGCTCTCCACATCCTACTGCCTATGAACTGGCAGTGCCTTGCATATGCAGCCACCTCCCTTTCTTCCTCTTCCAAGGCAAAGCTCTTGGAATTTGACTATGTGCTTTAGTTTTCATGGCGCTTCAAAGCTACTGCAGGAAGTTGATTTGCTGTTTTACCACCCAAAATTTGTTCCCACCATCCTCCTATGACTGTACCAGCAAATGGTAGCCCTTCTCCTGTTCTGCAGCACCTCCAATTTATATTTGGTGCCAGACTGGGTTCTGATAGACTTTGTGTGGTACAGTTAGTTCTCACTGCAGGCAAGTGACAAGCACATTTAGCCTGTTCTGCCCATGTGTATGACCCTCCCATGCCCCTGCCCTTCCTCGTCATCTCTTTTCCTGGTCTCCTCCAGCTAATTTGCTCCTAAGACTTGCACCCATCCACACACAAGAATCCCAGACAGGATGCACAGGTCTTCTGGCACTTCCAAACAGTTTCTGTATTGCCTCTGCCACTAAGCAACTTTTCTGCCATCTTCATCTCTGTCTTCTCTACTGCGGCAGCAGAGCAGAGATCCCTTCTCTCTTTTCAGAGATGATTGTGGTTTTGACTGAGCCCTGCAGGCTTCTGCATAATACAGAATAATATTTGTTTTAATTTAGTTAACTATTAGTATTCTCTTGATGTGATGCAATCTACACTGAAATTTTTGTGTTTCTATTGCCAAACAACCTGGTGGTACTGAGGAGCAGCCCCATACCTGTTAAGAGGGGTAGTTCAGGCAATGTGGAAGAGCGTGTCGTGATGTGCAGCATATTCCTTCTACGGTAAATCTGGATAATTTATATGCCTATAGAACCCCCTCTATGAGAGTCTGTGTGCTTTTAAAGGGAGCCTTATGATTCTGCTCAGGTTTTATAGAATTGTTGTCCATGTTCAAAATTTTATTCGTCATCTTCATTGTGACAGAAAATTGAGTTTCACTTTTATTGGTGTATAATGGTGGCTGGTATATGTCACACCACTCACAGTAAAAGGAAAAAAAAACCAAAGTCTACTTTGAAGCAGGAGACTGCTGTATTTCATATTTCCACTGCCCCAAGGAAATAGCTTAACATTGCCTTACTGCTTTAGAAAGAAGAATGTTCTGGCTGGATTTGGGACTGAATTGGACTGTTGTATCCCTAGTTCACATAAAAGAAGCTAAACTGTAAGGAAGAGCTGCTTCTATGCTTGTCACAAATCTGCGGCAGAGCACCACAGGTTATGAAGTGCAGATGAATACTGAGAAAGTCT
>NW_024581198.1:0-17091 GCF_017639235.1 Corvus kubaryi
TAGTTGTAGGCATGCTAACAAGAAAGAACACAACAACAAACAAGAAAACTAATGTTCATCTAATATAACAGACAATAAGAATTTTTTTTCCCTCCAAATTATCATAGTAGTGTTACTGATTTACCACAGAAGCAGGAGAAAGATCAGGGCCTGGTTAGAAGAGTGGGTGTTTTACAATTTTATTTTAACATTGGAAGGAGGATCTGGGGAACTAAAGGCCTGTCAGCCTGACATCGGTGCCAGATGGAGACGATCATCTTGAATGCCATCATGCAACAAGTATAGGACAACCAGGTTATAACATCCAGCTAGCATGAGTTTTTGAAAGGCAGTTCTTGCATGACCAGCCTGGTCTCGTTCTGTGACAAAATGACCTGCTTAGTGGATGAGGGAAAGGCTGTGGATGTTGTCTATCTAGATTTTAGTAAAGCCTTTTACGTAATGCACAGCATTGTTTAGCCAGGAGAAAAGCCAGCTCAGGGGAGACCTTATCACTCTCTACAACCACCTGAAAGGAGGCTCTACTCAGTGGGAGTCAGTCTTTTCTCCCATGCAGAAAGTGACAGGATGAGAGGAAATGGCCTGGAGTTGCAACAGAGGAGGTTTACACTAGATATTAGGAAAAAAATTTTAATGGAAAGGGTTGTCAAGCAATGGAACAGACTGCCCAGGGAAGTGGTGGAGTCACCATCCCTGGAAGTGTTCAAAAACATGTGGATATGGCCCTTGTGGATATGGCATTTGAGGATATATTTTAATGGTGAACATTGTGATGGTGCTAAGTTGATGATTAGACTTGATGATCTTAAAGTCTTTCCAACCTTAATTATTCTATGATGCTATGGTTTCTTATCGTTGTGTTTGTAAAACAGTGATTTGAAGTTCAACTACTTCGTGCTCATTGTGACCGAGACAGTCACCAATCACCACTTTGCCCACGAATGCTTCTCTGTTTCCAACAACAAATCTAGGTGGGCACTTTTCCTAGTTGGTTCCCATAATATCTCCACCAAGAAATTATCATCAGCATGCTTCAGGACTGCTTGTGTCCATTGTACAGCGCTCCCAATTGACGTCTGGGAAGTTAAGATCACCCATAAGAACATCTGACTTAGAGATATTCCTTCATTCTTTATGGAATAATTTCTCAGTGTCATGTTCCCAGACGGGTGGTTGATAGTATACTCCCACAACAACGTGCATCTTCATCCTTCCAGAGCCTCTCAACTGTGCCACCACCAACTGCAGGCACTATACATTTCAACCCCTCCCTCCTATAAAGAGCCATCCCCTGACTTGCCTGCCCTGCCTATCCTTCCTGAAGAGCCTATAACTATGTTATAACAGAGTAACACCATGAATCGACAGTATTGTTTTGTTTGGTAAATTTCTTAAATGTCAGATCATTTAACCCATGTTACTTTGCAGTTAATAACCCTGAAATCTGGGGCCACGTAATTATACCAAGTACTACACAAAAGGCATACAATACATTTAATGCACAGTATCAGTTCCCACAGAACTCAGTGTCAAGTTCTGTTGCTTTATACCTCAGATCTTTGCGTCAAATAAAGTGCTGAATTGCTTGCCTTCCCTGTGCACAAGTACTGTAAATAAAGCTTCAAAATTACTTATGCCAAGAGGTTGCTTGTGCTTCTATTCTTTTGACACTCTTTTTTTGGAGACTGTGGCCTGCACAGGTCAAACAGAAAAGAATTTAGGCATTGACTCTCTTGCAAACCTTGCTCATAAATCATGTTACAGCTGTCTCGAACATAAGGATGAACGGTTAATCACACCAGACTGGTAAACAGCTTCATAATAAGATCATCCTTCTCCTTCTTTTTATGGTCTGACAGAAGGGACACAATGTTTAAATTTCCTTGGGAGTCTGAGCTGCATTTCATGACCAGTTGAAGTTTGTGTTTCTCAGACAGTTGGAAGCAAACCCACTCAATTTAATGGGATGAGATGGGGGAAAGAGCAGAAGGAAAATGGCAGAACTAATCTTACTGTATGTGCTGCATTTTGTGCACCCAAAATGCTTATGAAGAGTTACAGGTGCCTTCCAACAGCTTTGTGAAAACTGCCTCCATTCTGACAGAATTAAAAGCCATGGGAACAGAAAATGGTGAGGTGTCTGGTGTTTAATGCTGCATGCTTCCTGGTCCCTGCCTGGATTCTGGTCTGAAGATCTGACAGTTCAGCCTGGTGGGAAACATTCCTCTCTCAGCAGCATTCTTTTGAGATAACTGAAAATATACCCATTGCCTAGCAGAAGTTGGAGGATTTAGCTCATATTTGCCTGTAAATATTATTTTGACTTGTTCCACTGTCCTAATGCAAATACACATTTTTGGCTTTCTTGGTAAGAGTATTTGATTTTTGCAGCTTTACTGGAAGCTCTTGCCATAGACTCCAGGGGTTTTAAATGTCAAACACTCAGAGCCTGTTGCTGAGGCAGTGTACTATGGGGAGTGAAACCTGAGCGTGTTTTCACTGCACAAGTGCCTCTCTCAGTTGATTGTCAGGCATCTGTTGTCAATGCTGGTGCTCTGTGGTTTCTTGTGTGTTGTGTGCTGGCTGCCCCTTTCTGGCAGCCAAGGCCCCACCCATCTGGGCTGGGGGGAGGATCAGGAGGGCAGCTTCAGAGCAACTCTTGGTTAGAGATACAGCTCCTGGGTAGGGATAAAGCCAGGCTAATAAGGAAAAAGGAAAATGATACAAAGGTGATCACTCACCACCTCCTGGCAGCAGACCAGTGCCCAGCTAGCCTCTGAGTGATTGCTGCTTTAGCTAAACCCTCATCCCACTACCACCCCAGCCCAATTTTATTGCTCAGCATGGAACCTTATGCCTTTAGTCAGCTAGGCTCCGTAATCACGCTGTGCCCCCTCCCAGACCCTTGTTCACCCTGAGCCTGCTCACCAGTGTGAGAAGCGGAGAAGGCCTTGAGGCTCTGCAACTTCCCCAACAAGGCATAATGCTGGTGTGTAATCAACACTGCTTTGGTCACCAGCCTGTAGCAGGGCATGACAGGGCTGCTATGGAGAAAATGGGCTCCATCCCAGACAGACCCAGTATGGTTGTTGTGAGTGACAAATGAGGTGTGATCATGGATACTCATGTCTCTCTTTTCCAGGCCTGTGTTGAGCTATACTTGTAAGAAAAGGTAAAAGAAGGCAAAGAGTAAAAGAAACAGCACAGAACAGGCAAATCATAGAGACTTGCTGAATTCCCTGCTCAGATTACATTGTGCCCACACACATGTACATACACATAGATTTCTGTTCTTATTAGCAGGATTCATAGTGGATGGTTTTCATCCAACACTAAGGAAAGAGATTGTCTTTGGCAGAATGATTATGGTGCTATATTGTAGTTACAACAAAAGCATTTTTGATAGGATAGTATAATTAATACAGCACATAAATTATTATTATTAAAATGCCACAGGATTTCTACAAAACAAATCAACATAATATAAGCTATAAGTAGATTAATACGGAATTTATAATACATTTTAACTTATAATTTCCAATCATCTAAATCCTAACAACTTATGATGCAACTTATGAACCCTCTGCAGATCAAGTCAAATCTTATTCCATGCTTTGCTCTATCAGTATAACAATTATAATTAGACTCTCAAAACATACAAAAGAATGAGTCACTCCCTCCATCCTCAGAGGATGCAAACAATGGTGGAGGCATCCCTGCTACTGGAGGTTGATGGGTTTCACTGTCCAGCAGCAGCTCTGGTTCAAGTTCCCCCTTATGCCTCATAACTGGTTGGATCTCTGAACTGTGGGCTGCTGCACTTCACCTCCCCCTCCTGTGGGGGCCTAGTGGGCCAGGGACCTGCCAGGACAGTAAGGAGGGGAGCAGTCACCTGGTGCCCAGGAACCTTGAGGATGGGAGGGAGAGGAAAAAATTGTTTGTCTGGATTTTCTTCTGGGTTCACAGAACCTTCATGGCCTGAGAATGAGGTGAAGGGTAATGAAGATGTCACACGCTCAGTGACAGGTGATGGTTGCTTGCCTCATGAATTGGCATTCATTAACTCCATAAGCAGGGGTTGGAGCAGCGTGTACTCATGGCAATGGCACACATCAGCACTTCACTTCAAGAGTGACTTTTCAGGGAACCCAAATGAGGCATGTGCCACTGCCCCTCAGCTCTGAAGAGACACCCAGTCCCACCAAGGCTTGCAGGAATAGGGTCCAGAGAACATTGGTGTGAAAGCAAAGGGAAAATATGGCTCCAGCATAGGCTCCAGGGCAGCCAGGCAGGAAGATTACAGGGCTGGGAGTGGAAGCCTGCACTACTGTAAATGGCAGGCCCTTGGCCTTGGTTAAACACATAAAAACACTTTGAATGTTGTGGTATGATATATCTGCAGCTATATCTAGATAAATGTAATACATACACTATACAATATGCATTCCTATTGCGCACGGGTTTTGCACGTGTAAAGATACATACATAGAGGGAGACAAGAAACCAATCCATTTCAAGTGCAATTCATGACATTAGAAAAAATAACCTCTATTGAGTAGTAGCCCTCACAGATACAAATGTCATGCACAGTTGTTGAAAACGCAGTATCAAAGCCTAAAAAAATTGAGAAAATTATGTCTCATGGTCTTTAGAACTCCATAAATTGATGTACATGCGTGTTTAATGTGAGCTGTTTCTTGTCTGCCATAATCTTAAGCCTTTATTTCATATAGAGATGCTCTCCTGCTATTTGATTTGTTTGGGTTGAGCAGTGTCTGAGTTCCACGTTGCTCTGCAGATGTTGTTCCAGTGCTCCCTCAGTGCTCTTGCCTGAAGATAACTTCATAAACCCTGGCAGAATTACCTACATAAAAATTTTCAAATTGTAGTGGGCCAGTAGGCTAGTACTTCCAATACTAAGAAGCAGGATTTGAGGATATCCCACTCACAAGTGCCAAAATTCCTCTGAACCTGTCAGTTTTGTGGTTTGCAGCAGTTTCTGTATTGCTGTGCACCATCACTTCCAGCATGACTACCTTGTTACTTCTCCTCCTCCTCATCCCCCAGAGAAAAGAAGGAATGATGTCTGTGGCTACGCCATCTTACCTGCCCCTGAGGAAGGGGAAAACAGTAGGGGTACAGTTGCTTTGCTGACCCTGGAGAACTTGGAAAATAACTCCATCTCATTCCAGCTATTTCTGGATGCCTTCTGGCCCCCTTGAAGGAAACTCACTTTCAAAAACAGGACTGCTGGGCACCTTGCCTTTCAGCAAAGATTTTCAACCTGTTGTAAACCAAACAGTCAGTGTTGGCACTGAGGTAGCCTGAGGCAGCCTGAGCTTTCAGAAGAGGCAATGTCTGTTTCTGTGGTATTAGTGGCTCCCTCGGCCATATCTCAGCACCCTGGGTGGTTGGGGTCAGCTCTTAATGCAGATCTATCAGGCTGTCCTCCCTTACCAGAGCCCTGAGTGCTTCCTCTGCCCTTGTTGTAGGCCAATCTCCTCCAGTGCTGTCTTCTATTGTTGTGATTATTTTTAGTGCCCGCAAACACATTTCTGCAACAGCTATCAGCAAGGCTCTTACATTACATACACAGATCATACATGCAGAAACTTTAAGGCTTCTGCAAGTGATTTTGTTACCATTTCCTCAATTTTGCTATCCATTTCTCTTTTTGGTTCTTTTCGTACATCTGTCTGCATCAGTTTGAAGAGTCAACTTGTGTATTGCTAAAACTGAGCAAGATAACTGTTTTTTTTCAATAGTTTTCTGGGTAAATTATGCAAAGTTACACTGAATGCTGTATTAACTATGAATAGGTGGGGTTTTATCCTCATTCTTGAAATGAGGGTCAGCACTTCATAAAAAAAACATTTCTGGAAGACTTTAGGACTGTAAATAAACTCCCCAGATTTAAGATGAACATAGTGGAACCCTGATTTTGATAAATAAGTTAAAGAAACTTGCTGTAAGTTTTCTTTTAGAAGACAAAGGAAAAAAGGAAACGTGATTTCACCAATCTGATTACAAGCCAACTGACAAGCAAACTCATAGATAAAGGACTAAGTCAATTAAGGACTCCTGCTTTATTTTAAATTACATTCTTCACTCACAGCAGCAGTAATATACATTTGCTCTTACCAGAGGATCCTCCCCTAACACGTGATGTAGTAGGAAGTACTTTTCTGTTTTCAGTTACTCTGTGTTTCAGAGGGGGCAAAAGAGATTTTGTGCAACTTCTGAGGGAAACTCAACTTTTAAAATCAGTAAACCAGTGACTCCCTGTGCCTCTAAAAATCAAACTCTATTCTGTAGTTCTGAATTGCTGTGCATTTACTCCCATCTTTTGAAGGGGAGTATTGCTGTATTTTGCTTCCCACACTTCATAGGTTTAGGAAAAAAAAAAAGCAGCAAAAGCACGCTCTGCATTTCTATTAGTGTTTAGCTAAAGCTGCAGTTTCACTTTGTACAGAATTGAAACTCCTGTGCTCTTAGATGTGACAGCAAGTTCCTAATATAAAAAAGTATTAGCCTTATTCCAAAAGAAAATGCTGTGTCTGAATATCTGAAGTTTGTGGGTTTAGACTGCAAGGGAGATCTCCAAAGACATGGTGCACCTGCCAAAAATTACAGGCTTGGGTAACTGGACACTGATTTAGAAAACCTACTTGCAACCAAAACAAGTAGACATTAAGCATCTCGTGTTCTGGTGTCATGTACCAGGGACATGGCTGGGTGTTGGTGTTCTCGGCAATCAAATGGGTCAGGGAGCCCAGACAGACGCTCCAGGAGCCTTTTTATTATTTTATTCCAGCATCAGACTCATACACAGAGTTGAGACAGAGATGGTACAAAGCTCACGCCGTCACAGGCGTCCAAAAACTTTCTTGTTACAGAGCATTCTTAAAAGCTTCTTTGCCAACTAGCATGCCTCTAAAATTTACAGACAACTGTTTTAACCAATCTTCAATAGCGCACGTACATCTGTTGTACACAATACTTGCTTGTTATGCCTTTATACAACAATGCACAATATTCCATTATTAGGCTTAAATTTATCTATCTTGCTAAGCTTATTTTTTGCAACTTCAAAACCTATCTCAGCCAAACTTAGAAACTCTAATCATTTTAACGTCCTTGCTTGCTATATAATTTTATCTTCTTCTATCTTCAAGTTTTTGCAGCTAGAGCTGATTCCTAAATTCTTTTGCTTTATTTCTAAAACTGCTATTTTTTTCACACCTAAGGGCTTTTCCAGCTTTTTGTGTTTCCCACAGCTGGGTACTTGAAGAAATCAACATACACAGTCCAACTTGTGTTAGGTCATTCTCTCCTTTGATAATTAGATATGCACATTATCTTTTCTACAGGATCAATAATTATAAATGAGTGGAAGCTAAGTTTCTTTTGTTGTGACATACACAAAGTGAAATATCCAGAGCGGAATAGCTAGTGTAGAGTGTTTGCTAGTGTAGAGAGGTAGTTTTTCCTACCAGAAATGTCTCAAACGGCTTTTCAACACACAGCAGGATTTTAATAAGATTTCTGCATTCGTTATGGTAGCACCCAATGAAAATCTCAGTGCATTTCGCATGAAAAGCAAAATCCAGTTATCAGTAAAGAGTGGAAGAATCATACTGCATTGCAGTACTTCTAGTATTCAGGCACAAAGGTGAGAAATACAGTCCTGAATTAATACAGCTGGCAATTAATAAGCCCTTTTCTAGGCCTTGATTGAAATGGCAATGATGCTGTACAACTTCCTTGTTTTCCTGTTTATTTTCTATATGACTCAGACACTAAACACATGGAATTTGAAAGTATTATTACAAATTCTTTCCCTGTTCATTTTTCAAGTTCCAGTCACCTGAAATTAATTTCTCAGCTCCACCATAGTCAGAAAAATTATGAATTGCAATTTAAAATGTAAAGTAAAATACGTATATAAGGAAGACATGAAAAAAAACCCACAATCACCACCTGATAAACATCCTAAAAATTGAACCAGTCTGTTCTGATAAGCATGGAGACTCCTAAGTATGAAACTGTTAGAAAGACACCCCATGTTCTGTGAAATGCTGGATTGTCATCAGTTTAAGTCTATCCATGTAGCTTTAAGCTTTGGCCATTCTACAGTCTCCCACACAGTTTTAACCTTGCTCTATGCCACTTCCTGTGCCCTTTTCACTATCTTTTTTATCCTCGTTGGGTTTGTTTCCCTTCCCCAAAGTCCCAGTCACTTAATAGACATTTCCATAGAGTATTCAACTTAAAACCCTCCCATTTCTTGAAGCTATTTGTATCAGGAGTAAATGCCAAATAATAATAATTATAAAAATGACTAAACTTCCAAAACTGAACTATTGTTAACATCAATTACCAACTTCTGTCTCTATTTTCATGCAGCTTACACTAAAAAGAGGGGGTGGGGGAAAGGAGGAACTTGAGCTTCTGCAAATCTTAGTTTAGTCTGAAGTGACTGATTATGCGTATGTAGCACATTTTTCTCCTTGCTGATTGATCTTAAACTTTGTGGCCAAATATTCCACAACTGTCCTTTGGAATTCCCCATGGCTTGGATGTTTACCTTTTCGGAGCAGGTCTCACAGTTTTTTATGGTGTGACACTGTATCTAGGTAAAAACCAGTTTGAAATGAAAACTGTGTTCAAAAGTAGCATAGAAGAGAGCAAATTGCAACATGTGAGAATAAAAGCACGTGGATGTATGAGTAATGTAAGAATTTCTTTAAAGGGGGAAAAATAAGAGTACTCAGTTATTTCTGTGGGGTGGAGTAGTAAATGAGGTACTGTTGTTTTAAGTACAAATGTTTGAGGAAGTAGGTTGCAGAAGTTGTTTCACATTCAATTATTTCTCAAGTTGCAATCGAGGTGAAAAGAAGTGACAGAGTAGTGATTTCTGCTGTTGTCTTGAGTATGTCATGTTACATTCTCCTCTACACCTCAGCTGAACCACTGGAAACAACTTCTGTGCTGTTTTTCTTCTGCTCCGTTTTACAGTCTCTTCCAGCATCTAATCTGCCAGACCTGGAAGCACACAGAAAATGGTACGTTAAACTTTCATTTTAAATTTGCTCTTAGGTATCTTTGACTGGAACTGCTTTGGAAGATTTTCAAGAACATATTCTGCTTTTCTGTTTTCTAAATGGTCCAGTTTACTGTTATGGTTCGAAGCTGCAGAGCATTATGTCTGCAAAGGAAAGCATTAATTTGCACTAATACTTATTGTACAGCAGTGCTACAGAACAAGTAACGAATGTCTTATCCAAATACTCCAAGTTTTTAGGTGTTTATTTTTCTCTACCCTTCCCTCCTGTCACAACTTAAAATACATGTGGAACCTCTACAGAAAAACTTCCTTCAGAAACTCATAGCTGTACTGTTGCTGAATATTTGAAGAACACCCTAAATCATTAGGGGTTTGTGCACATAGCAGTTAAGATCAGTAGATTAGTTCTTTTGAACTCCTTATAAAACCAAGCATAGAACACAGACAAAAGAACAGCTCGCATACTCCTGCTGTACTTTTAAACAAGCCTCTCATTGCAAAGACATTGCACAAGACAGCATTGCTTCTTGCTCTTATTTAGGTCTTTCTGTTTGTTCTGGTACTATAATGGATGCAACATTTTACATATGCAAATAGCCAGATACAGCCCCAAGATGTAACTCTTTACAGTTAAAACAGCTAATGCATTACAAAGATTATCAGGAGAGGGAAGAATATACAAAGAAATGAAGCACAAAGATGGTAGGAGCTACGCTGGCTCTGCAACAATACTTAGGTTCCTAAAAATACTGTAATATGTGAGAGTTCAAAACCTGAGCGTTGTAAGACTCAAGATGTCTTTTTTGACTTCTTAAGAAGCCTACGAACATATTCATGAAGACTTTCAAAGCCCAGATTCACCGCACCTAATTTCAGGCACCTAAATGTGCAGTGTTAACCTCTGTTTGGTGTGTACTCAGGCAGATCTCCCTCAATCTTCAAACTGAACAGTCCCTGCAGAGTGGCCTCTCTCCTCTCTCCCACTCTCTCTTGAATTTCAGTGCTACTAAGATTGATGACAGCAAATTGAGGAACTTAGTTAAACACCTGAAATTAAGGGCCTGCGTGTAGTGACTGAATATGAGCTCATGTGGAAAGTTTGAGTCTTCAATCTAGACTGCAATCACACCTTGCCCATGCCCTGCTCTAGTGCTTCAACAGAGTGGTTTAATCTGGTTTATCAAATCTTTAAAGCTTGAACCTAATTAACTTTCCCTTCCTTCATTTAAAGGTAGAAAGGCTGGTGGAGTTTGATGTGCATCAGTTGTCAGTATTTGCTTCAGTGACTACAGATTCTGTGTCCATGGCTGGTGACAGCCAGCACTTCATGGTCTGCTGTGGTCTGTGTCGACAGATAAAGGTAAAAGGCACCCATGTGATGGTGGAGTGACACGTCCTGCAGTGCAGAGTCTCTATGGTTTCCCTATCAGCTCTCTGCTGTTCTCCACTGGGTAAACAGACTGGCCCTGGTGTCCATAGGTCTGCTAACGCAAGAAATGGAGGCAGGCAGTTTCTGGGACATCACAGGCCATTTGGTTAGCATAGGCACTCTTTGGTTTTCCGTTAGTCTCCTAATGTCCTTTACATGTATAATATGCTGTGTCCCCTGGGAAAGAAGGAAGGAAGGCAAAATTTTTTCAGGAATATATCCTAATTTTTCTTTGGCAGTGTCACTTGTCACTCTAAAAAAGACCTTCAATTTTCCATGTAATTAAATAGCAATGGCAGAGCCCTTCCTTCTCCTTCCCACATCCCTGACCACATTAGTGGGGAAAAAAGGGTTCTACTGAAAAGCTCAGGTGGTGGAAGGAAATTAATGCCTTTTATCTTTTCCAAATTCACTCCCCACTTAACTCTGATTACTCTCAATAATAATTTTTATCCAAGTGCACGGGAAATCAGAAAACTTAATCCTCCTCTAAAGCAGATTGGCTAGACTGTATTGAAAACACTGGTGAACTCCCTTACCCAGTGACCTCTGTCTGGGCAATTTTCCAAAGGGAATTCCAATAAGCCAAATGATGGTTAATTTGATACCTAGCAAATGAAAACACAAGAGTTGGAGATAATGAAATATGAATACACAGGCATGGCCTGGTTAGTCCATATGAGCCTGCTCTGAATAATTGTATGAATGACAGCCACAGCTACCAGCCGTGGTATTTAGCTACCTTGCCTTTTCTCAGAGCATGTGCGGATAAGAAGAAAGCACCATAGCACTTCCAGGGAGTGGGCAAGGAAATTGTGGTAACACTGTAGCTTCTGTCACTGTATCAGGTTACACTGAATTCAAGGTCTGCAGTGGACTTTTACATTTTTCCTTCTATACTGAGGCTCTGTAATTCCAAAGATGACTGAAAGAAATACCAAAGTGATGCCATTTGGATGTTGAGTCAAGATAGCAGAAGTGCAGTGCTGTGTGAGACCTGATCTGGCTTCTCTCACATTTCCAGATACATGGATGCAGAGGTAGATTCAGCATAGGTAACATAGAAACACAAAGTTGTACAGGGGACACAGTGCTTGAAGTAAACAGGGCGTGCAACAGAAAGCCTCGCTTCACCTCTAGGTCCGTATCACCTGCAAGGCACATCTTTGGCAGCACTTGACAGGGTTTACACAGACTGCTTGGCAAGTCTCTGTATGTTCTTGTGTCACAGCTAAAGAGACAAAAACATTTCCATGTATCTTGAACATTTTACCTAATCATCTGATTTTCACCTACTTAATTGGGTTGTGACATTTAATCAATATTATGCCACACATAACTAATCCTGGTGGTTTAAGAGCCCCCTATGTGCCATACAAGCCTCCACCACTGAGTTTTCAAGGAAGAAACAAGGATGATGATTTTCGTGAGGTGTCTTGTCTTTAAAACTCTTGACCAACACCAGATGCAAGCAATTAGATACAGGGCAAGGCAGCAAGATGGTCATGGCCCTTCTGCCTGTGCCACACAAGCCAAGGCTGGCAGTCTGCCAGCCAGGGTTTCCTTGACACTGACTGCTGCTGAGAAAATAACCAGTAAGTTGTGAAATATTAAAAGCTCTTCCCATAATACCCACAAATCTATGAAGCCAGCAAGACCACAAAGTCTCAACAGACAGAGTGTTTCAGAAGCTTCCTAAAATGTCTGTGGGATTTTTGCTCTGGTTATTTAGGCTGGTTATTAGTCTTTCATGGAACATACCCAGTTTTAAACTTGTCTTCGATTTTCATGTTCCCACCTCACCCAGATACATTGTTTTCTTGTCCCTCGTCCCTTATTGGACAGTGAAAATGAAAACTGGTAATAAACTTTAAGGAAATAAAGACATTGACTTTCTTAGGTCAACTCTACATCTATTCTGCCACTTACTAGAGGAAGAATACTCATGATAATGTTAAATTTGAATTCGGAACTCAGTCACCTGTTAGTGCAGTTTTGGAAGTTTACACAAGCTTTTGAGTTGAGATTTTGAGTATAGATCTTGTATACGCTTAGAAAAAGTAACTGTGCTCATCTACGTTAATATGCAATGGCAACCTGCTGGATGTTGAACACCTCTTATTTCCCCTTAAAAAGGAGTATTCACAGAGACATGGACTTTAATTACCCCTTGTCACTTTCTCAGGAGATGTTTTTTAATAATTCATTTTTTAGAGAGTGATATTTAAATTAATATTAGAATTCTTGGTGATGATAAAATAAAAAAAGATTTGAGGAACCACCAACATATGCCTCCGGAAACATATATTCCTACCTGCACATCCATCCATGGTCAGTGTGTGTGACCAGGACCCCAATTTAGCTGTATAGTTGGCCTGACCCAGTGTGTAGGTGAAATATTCTCATTGCATTAAACTAATACTTCCGTATTTCCTTGGTTTTAGGTATCTCGTGCAAAGATGTCAAATGCATTGCCATTTATCCTGCTCTTCATATTCCCAATGCTGCTGTCAGGGGCTTGGTTTCCCAAAACTTTACCCTGTGATGTTAAGTCCTCAGAAGGCACTGTGACAGTGGACTGCACTGATCGGCGCCTTAAAGAAGTTCCCAGAGGGATCCCTGGAAATGTTACCAACCTTACCCTGAGTATTAACCATATCCCCCACATCTACCCAACATCCTTTGATCATCTTGAAAACCTCCAGGAGATTGACTTCAGATGCAACTGTGTGCCTGTCAAACTTGGCCCCAAAGATAATGTGTGCACTAGCAAACTGAAGATTGAGACTGGTAGTTTTGCTGCCCTGACAAGATTGAAGTCATTGTATTTGGATGCAAACCAGCTGGCAGAAATACCCCGAGGTCTTCCGGCTACTTTAACCCTGCTGAGCCTGGAAGCAAACAGTATCTTTTCTATCCATGAAGCCAGCTTCTCAGAGCTAGGAAACATAGAGGTATTGTATCTTGGACAGAACTGTTACTACCGCAATCCATGCAACGTTTCATTTGAAATTGAGAAAACAGCCTTTCTGGGGCTGAAAAAGTTAACAATACTATCCCTGAAGTCCAACAACTTAACACATATTCCACCCAATTTGTCATCTACTTTAAAGGAATTGTATATTTACAACAACATGATTCAAGTGATTCACGAACAGGATTTAAGTGGCCTTTCCAAACTAGAAATTCTTGACCTAAGTGGTAATTGCCCACGTTGCTATGATGCCCCGTATCCTTGCATTCCTTGTCCCAAGAGCTCGATTCAGATACATTCAAAGGCTTTTGACTCCTTGGAAAATTTAAGAATTTTGCGACTTCACAGTAACTCTCTTCAGAGCATACCCAGCAGCTGGTTTAAAAACATCAAGAATCTCAAAGAACTTGACCTCTCCCAAAATTTCCTCATGAGGGAGATTGGAGATGCTCAGTTTTTGACATTTATCCCCAGCCTTATGCAGCTTGATCTGTCCTTCAACTTTGAAGTGAAGGTGTATTCTCCCTTCTTGAATCTTTCTAAGACATTTTCTTCTCTCTATAACCTGGAAACCCTGAGGCTCAAGGGTTATGTCTTTAAAGAACTGAGAGCACAAGATCTACGTCCACTGCTCGGTCTTCAGAATCTAACCATGTTGGATCTCGGGACTAACTTTATTAAAGTTGCAGACCTGACAGTGTTTGAAGAATTCCCAGCTCTTAAGTTCATTGACCTCTCAGTGAATAAAATTTCTCCTTCTTCAGGGGAAAGCAACTTCTATGGATTTTGCTCTAATCCTGGCATTTCAGTTGAGCAATACAACAGGCAAGTACGACAAGAGATGCATTATTTCAGGTATGACGTGTATGAGCGAAGCTGCCGTTCCAAAGACAAAGAGGCTTCTTCCTACCAATCTATAGTTAAGGAAGATTGCCTTAACTACGGAAAAACTCTGGATTTAAGCAGAAACAATGTATTTTTTGTTAACCCCTCAGACTTCCTGGGACTTAGCTCCCTCAAATGTCTCAACTTGTCAGATAATGCAATAAGTCAAACTTTAAATGGAAGTGAATTCTCTTACCTGTCTGGATTGAAATATCTGGATTTTTCTAACAACAGGGTTGATTTGCTACACCAAACTGCTTTCAAAGAGCTAAAATTTTTAGAAATTCTAGATCTGAGCAATAACCAGCATTATTTTCTGGCAGAAGGTGTTACTCACGTGCTTAGTTTTATGAAAAACCTAGCCCATCTGAAGAAGCTGATGATGAATGAGAATGACATTTCTACCACTATTGATACAGGAATGGAAAGCCAATCTCTTAGAATTTTAGAATTCAGAGGAAATCGTTTAGATGCTTTATGGGTGGATGGCAATGCTAGATACTTGTCCTTCTTCAAGAATCTGACCAGCCTGGAAGAACTGGATATTTCCTTCAACTCGCTCAGTTTTTTGCCTCATGATGTTTTTAAAGGAATGCCTCCTAGTCTCAAGATCCTCAACTTAACAAATAATCAACTGAAGAGTTTCATCTGGGGAAGCCTCCCCTCTCTGAGGAACCTAGTAACTCTGGACCTGAGCAATAACCTTCTGACTACTGTTCCCAAAGAACTGTCCAATTGCACCTCATCACTCCAAAAACTGATGCTCCGAAACAATCGCATTCAGCGATTAACCAAACATTTTCTCAGAGGTGCTTTTAAACTGAGGTACTTGGACCTCAGCTCAAACAAGATTGAAATAATTAAGAGATCCAGCTTCCCCGAGAATGTCATTAACAACCTGGAGATGCTGCTTTTGCATGGCAATCCTTTTAAGTGTAACTGTGAGGCTGTGTGGTTTGTCTGGTGGATCAATCAGACACAGGTGACCATTCCTCTTCTGGCCACAGACGTGACCTGTGCTGGCCCAGGGGCACATAAGGGAAGGAGCGTGGTTTTCTTGGATCTGTATACCTGTCAGCTGGACACGTCGTATTTGATCCTGTACGCTCTGTCAGCTTCAACCGTCCTTGGCTTTATGGTGTTCACAGTGATGAGCCACCTCTACTTCTGGGATGTGTGGTATAGCTACCATTACTGCACTGCCAAGCTGAAGGGCTATCGGCGCTTGTCTTTACCAGACGCCTGCTACGATGCCTTTATTGCCTATGACAATGAAGATGCAGCTGTGAATGAGTGGGTGCTGCAGGAACTGGTTGAAAGGCTGGAAAACCAAAAAGCCAGGCAGTTCAATTTATGCCTGGAAGGAAGGGACTGGCTCCCAGGACAGCCAGTCTTTGACAACCTTTCCCAGAGCATTCAGCTGAGCAAAAAGACCATATTTGTGCTGACCAACAAGTATATTAAAAGCGGCAGCTTTAAGACAACATTTTACATGGCTCATCAGCGGCTTCTAGATGACAAAATGGATGTCATTATCTTGATATTTCTTGAGAAGGTTTTGCAGAAGTCTCGCTATGTCCGGCTGAGGAAGAGGCTGTGCAGAAGTTCAGTCCTGGAATGGCCAACTAACCCTCAGTCTCAGCCCTACTTCTGGCAGTGCCTGAAAAATGCCATAGCTACAAGCAATTCACTGGCTTACAACAAGCTTCTCCAAGAAACTGTTTAGTCCTACCCTTTCCCTTAAATATTGTTATGATACACATGCACCTTGCTTGGCACTTATTAGTGCACAGCAAGAAATGATGCACTACCCCCTGGAAGTCACTGTTGCAGAATATCACCACTTCCAGCTTTTATTTCACAATAGGCCTCTAACACCTCCTGTGGTTAGGTAAAGTGTGGGTTAGACACTTGGTCAATATGCTCGAGTACACAGGGTGAAGGAGTGCTTGGACCATGCCTAAAGTTGCTGCTGTTTAGACACTCTTGGAATAAATGTGATTTTTATAAAAATACATTGTTTCTCTATTTGCTGTATTTATGAAAATCAAGAAAAGCAACTGCTGACATGTTTGTGTCAGAAAATCACTTTAGAAAAGCTCATTCTTTGATCTTAGGGAAATAAAAGATTTTTTATCTTTTCATCTTAGGCTTAGAGTTTCTTAGTCTACCACTTCTATCTGAGTGGGCAAACCGGGGAAAGCAAATTCTGCTGTGACTGCTGTCAGGGGCTTGGATCTGGTACAGGAGCTCTCCCACTGTTGCACTGTCAAAAAACCCACAAGTCTGAAGAGACTTGGAAGTATGTGTGTGGACTAAAATGGGAAGATATGTGAGAAATGAGTTCAGAAGGTCTTGTAGGCTATAGGTGGGAAGGAGTTATAACATAAAGGGATTCCTTGTGAATGGAGCTGCTGCATGGTTGCAAGAAGAGAGAGCAGACATGCAGAGGGAGAGGCACAAGGCAGATGGAGAAAATCAGTTAAACCAAACAGACAAAGAACTAGATGATCTTCCAGATCCCTTCCAACCCAAACCATTCTATGATTCTGTCATCTCAGCTGCCTCTGGCAGTTCCTTGCCTAGCTTTTCTGTCTGGTCCTTTCTTTAAATAGTCCCTTTTTGATTTAGTTGTAGGCATGCTAACAAGAAAGAACACAACAACAAACAAGAAAACTAATGTTCATCTAATATAACAGACAATAAGAATTTTTTTTCCCTCCAAATTATCATAGT
>NW_024581199.1:0-26063 GCF_017639235.1 Corvus kubaryi
TGTGCCCAGGATCCATCTCCCACAGCCATTCCCAGCTCTGTGCCCAGAACCCAGCGCAGCAGTGGCTCTGCTGAAGCTGCTGAGCTGGTGGTTTGGTTTCTGGGCTGTGAGGGACACCAGTGTCCCTGTGCTGGCTCAGCTGCCACCAAGGACACGCTCTTAGAGCATTTCCTTCTGGTCACGTACTGAGATACTTTCCCCACGCCGAGTTCCTTTAATTCTGCTCTTGCTGGAAGGGGAGGAGTGAAAGCCCTTTTGGGGGAGCTGCAGGGTGGGAGTGAGGCCGGGGTCGTTCCGTGTCACACCAGCTCAGGGAGCTGCCTGTGCCCTGCAGAGCTGAGGGATGGTGGAGCAGGTGAAGCCCCAAAGCAGTGCCTCCTGGAGCTGCTTGGAGGCCCATGTTTGCAGGGCCGATATCCTTATCAGCCAGGGCCACCCCGGCCTCTCCAGAGGTGCAGAGGAGATAGCACGATGTGGTGGGAGGAGTGGGAGTGCTTGCTGGTAATTTTTTTAACATTAGTGTCATGGTTTAGCATAGTTTGGGTTTTTAGTTAAAGAGGGCTCCACCAGCCACGGAAGTGATTCTTTGCAAAGAGGTGCTTACAGCTTCCTCTAGACCCGACAGAACCTATCAACTGGCTAGTTTGAATATTGGCAACTTTTTAAAGCCACTTAAGAAGCTTGACACGCCTCTGTGGTTCACATTTAAGAACGACCAGAGCCCGGGAAAGCTCTTTTGTCTTTCGGCTTTTGGACAGCTAACTGGGGGCCCGCGGTGCGGCCCAGCAGGGCCGGGCTGGGCTCTGCTTGGTGCAGCCCGGCCGGGTCGGCTGTGGTGCGGCTTGGCTGAGATCTCAGCTGCTTCTGCTCGCTGGACACCGGCACAGCCCCTCAGTGCGGGCCGGGCCGGCCGGGAGACAGCCACCCTGGGGTCCCCGCAGCCCTGCTCCCTGCGGGCCAGCCCCCGCAGCCCTGCTCCATGCAGGCAGCCCCCGCAGCCCTGCTCCCTGCAGGCAGCCCCCACAGCCCTGCTCCCTGCAGGCAGCCCCGCGGCTCGGCCAGGCCCTCCCAGTGCGGCTGCTGAAATAAAATGCTACACCGAAATAAGCTCCGGCCGCCACCCGGCAGAAATTAGGTGACCAACAGCAAAAGGCAAGTTCCAGCTGTAAGGCCTGGGTGAGATGAACTCTCTTAGTGCTGTAAGATTCTCCAGGACAGATGAAGCCTGCAGACATCAATCCTCTCCTGAGTCAGAGGAGAAGGGAAGGTGAAGAACGTGAAGAAAACACCATGAAGACACCAGAGTCAGTGAAGAAGGAAGAGCTGAAACCCCGAGAGAGGAGAAAGAGGAGATGCTTCAAGCTTAAAAGCTGAAATTCTGTTGTAAAGCTCTGGTGGTGATGGACTGTGATACACCAGAGTACCCGTTGTAATTTCATGAAAGCATGGAGGGTGGGGCATTCAAACTGCAATTGTGAGCAAAAGTATCTGTGCTGAAACAAGCAAATGTTGAAGTAGCTGTGATTTGATGATAAGCTTGAACAGAGAGAGATAAAAGTGATGAGGACCCTTTTTGCTCCCAGGGGAGAAGGGCCTCTGTTCCTGGAGATGAAGATGCTCCCAGAGATGGGTGAAGAGAACCTTTGCTTCTGAACAGCTCATCCTTACAATGGTACCTCATTAGCTCAAGACTGGACCCTCGAAAGCAGCTGTGGGAAAGCTGTAAGTCGGGGGAAGGGACTCTCACGTGCGAGCGGAGAACCAGCCCCGGCAGCCGTCTTGCTGTGACATTGAAGCCACGAGAGAACTTCTTGTGGAGATGTCTCCATAGCATGAGCAAGAGAGACTCCTCTCCCTAAGTGAACTGAACAAGGTTATTATAGAGGTGGTAAACTGACTGAAAATCTCAGGGGTCATCTTTTTACGTTGTCAGTGGGAGAAGGGAGAAAGGGGGGGGAGGAGAAGTGTTCTGAAGGTTTGGTCTGACTTTTTTTCCTTTCTTTTAGGTCCGTTAATAAACTTCTTTCTATTCTTTTAAGTTTTGTGCCTGCTTTGCTTTCTCCTAATTCTTATCTCACAGAAGGAAAATAAGTAAGTAATGGGTATTTTGAACCAAACCACTACACTTAATTGGTGTTTCTGCCCGGTTTGCGAACTGAACCTGCTACAATTAGTTGGTTTTTTTTTCTCTCCATAAAAACCCCAACACAAAGTCTCTTTGCCAACCATATCTGCTGATATCTGCACTATGGCTTAGTTTATCTCTTGGCCACTGCTGAGGTTTCCTGGCAGAAGACCTGCACCATGCACACGAGAGAGGCAGAAATGTGGTATAAAAGCCAATCCTGGAGGTGTGCAGCGGGATGGGCTGATTTTAGGGTATCCTTGTATTTGGGGTGAGAGTCTTGTCAGTGGGAGCACTGCAGAAACAACATTGAGGAATGAGGGGAAGGGAACTGTGCCTTTTGCTGTGATTCTGATTTTGGCAGGGAAAGCTTTTTGAGGTCTGTGTGCATTTGTGCAGGTTTTACGCAGATTTTTTAGGGAATGAGCCCCTGTACTTGACACCCAGCTCAGATATGTTGTAATTGGGAGGCGCTTGCTCTGCTCCTCAGCCACCCAGCAGCTCTACCTCAATTTTATTTAGGAAAAGAGGTGAGGGGTAGCCTGGGTGTTGTTTTCAGAGCCCCTTCAGCTTGGCAGTGTTGGTTTTCCTGCCCACCCGTGCACTTCACCAGCAGGAAGTGTTCTGATGGAACTCTCTCCCATCGGAGATGCTTCTGACCAGGAGGTGCTGGTGTTGGCAAAACGTGCTCCTGGGATGTTGCATGGAACCTTCCTGGCCGGCAGTGCCAGGCCCTACACTGTGGCTTTGAGGGAGTTTGTCTGACAAATTTGCTGCCCTGAGCTCCTCTGGAAGCTTTTTCCCTCTCTGAAGCACAGAGACAAGGGCTGTTTGTAAATGATCTGGAGCAGAAGGCATCTTCCAGGTTTTCCCTTGTCCCTTCACTGGGGTGAGTATTGCAGCCAAATCAGAGTGGAAAAGCACTGGAGAAAGGAGTGGGAATTCCAGATCGCTGTGCTTACTGCTTGCTTACGGAAGAGCTCTATGGCCAAGTCTTCCTTAAATCCATGCTTGGGTGGTGTTGCTGAGGCTCTTTGGTGTTGGGTCGTAGCGTGGGCAGGGGTTTGTCCCAGAAGTCAGCTTGAGAAGCTGCTGGATAAGTGGTGGGGGAATATTCCCGTGATCTGTGGAGGTGGTGAGTACCCAAGCTGCAGACATCCGTCAGGCGGGTGAGGATTGCAGCCAGGATTGCATCCCTCTGGTTGACAGGGATTGCAGCCAGGATTGCATCCCTCTGGCTGGTGAGGATTGCAGCCAGGATTGCAGCCAGGATTGCATCCCTCTGGCTGGTGAGGACTGCAGCCAGGATTGCAGCCAGGATTGCATCCCTCTGGCTGGTGAGGATTGCAGCCAGGATTGCAGGCTTTTCCTTAACCCTAATCATTCCCAATCTGTGCCCATCCTGACTGCAGCCAGTTGCAGATTAGTTGGCCTTTAAATGGAACTAAATCGTGTGTTTTTACAACAATCTCAGCCCAACACTTGCCATGTGCTTGTTTGGGGTCGGTTTGTGCTTCCTTGGGTTTTGGGGAAGGCAAAAAGAGGAAGGAAAGGGATTATCTGAGCTGTTTGTCACATGGAGCTTGTGGTTTGTGAGAGCCCTGCTGAACCAGCTGTGATGTGCTGAACTCACTGGGAAAACACCTCTGGAGCCACGTGCCTGCTTCCCCTTGGATATTTGAGTTCTGGGATTGAGTTGTCATAAACCCGCTTTTTCCTTGAACCTGGGGAGAGTAATAGCCCCAAGAGGGTTGGTTTCAGTGTTCTGTGCCCTGACTTCAGGCATGTGAGCTCAAATTCAAGTGCTTTTTGGGATTTCTCACGCCTTAAAGGGATGTAGAGATTTCACTGGCTTTAAACCCCCAATAACTGAACAAAGGACGTGGGAAATCTCAGTTTATTGGGAAATGTGCCTTGCAGCACTTGTGCAGGTGGGCTCGTTGTATCTAATAGTTCAAGGATTGAGTGTGGGGTGGGGGTGACAGGGAATTCAAGCACCAGATGTGGGCATGGATGCTCTGGAAGCAGGAGCTGAGCCATGAGGGAGCTGTTGTGCTGCGCGGGTGACGCCGGGAGGGGGTGGTGGCACAACAGCCTTTTGTTGCCAATGAGCAATGGGGAATGCAGATCCTGTCCCTGAGCCCTGTGGGAATGCTGTGAAGCATGGGAGAGCTCAACCCAACCCAGATAGCCTTGGTAGACTCTGGATTCTGCGTGGAAATCCTTGTGCTTGGCCTGCATCCTGTGGGAAGAGCGAGCTGTGCTGCTCAGGCACAGCAGGGACTCGGGGCTGTGGCATCTCTTGTGTGCTGCCTCCCACTCTCAGGAAGGAAATAGAATACTGTCCCCAGCTACTGAATTGTCCAATTCTGCCTGGTTTGTTCCCTGTCCTTGATTTCTCTCCTTCCCTCTGCCTGCAGCAGTCCTTGCACCTGGCTCCAAAGGGCATTTCCCAGTTAGGCCATGGGTATAAATATTCCTCTATGGCTGCAGAGCCATTAATGTTACAATATTTTCCAGTATGATGAGGAAATGAAATTTATAAACTGGTTTCTACTTAATCCATAAAAGAAACAGTAGAAAAAACAGGTCTTAATCTCTGAGTCTGGAGAGGTCAGTGGCGTAAGAAGCAGTGAGGGTGTCACAGAACCATGGAATGGTTTGGGTTGGAAGGGACCTTAAAGCTCCTCCAGTCCCACCCTTGCCGTGGGCAGGGACACCTCCCACTGTCCCAGGCTGCTCCAAGCCCCAATGTCCAACCTGGCCTTGGGCACTGCCAGGGATCCAGGGGCAGCCACAGCTGCTCTGGGCACCCTGTGCCAGGGCCTCTTCACCCTCACAAGAGAGGATTTCTTTCCAATATCCCATCTAATCCTGCCCCTCTCCAAGGAAAGCCATTCCCCCTTGTCCCTCTGGGTCCTGGTCCAAAGCCCCTCTCTGTGTGCTTTATGAAGCTGTTGGGTTTGTGCTGTGGGGAAGTGTGTTGGCTCCTGGCTATGCTTGATTGGGTTTTGGGTGTGATCTGCAGCAGTGCAGGAGCTTGGATTTGTGATTCTGTTGAGATCTGACAGCCAAAGAGTATTTCTGAGCTCCAAATACAGTGTGGTGGAGGAGCTCACTGGGGAAGTCCCTCGATGTGTCCATTTGCCAGCTCCAGGGATGAACCTGGGATTGGTGTCCAGCTTCATCCCACATGTGTAGTGACAGTGCTGCTGTGAGGTCTCTGTACCTCACAACCAGACACTCAAAGCCCACCCCAAACAATTTCACTCTTTTCCCTGACAGTTTGTGACTTCCCCTTCTCAAACTCGTCAGATGTTTCTTATTTTCTCCTTGAATCCTTCCTGAGGGAGGAGGAGCTGGGAGCATCCCTGTTGGCTCTGCCCCGTGCTGTGTTGGCCATCCAGCTGAAGTGTGGGACCCACAGGAACCTGTCTGATTGTACAGGGGAGGCTGTTGCTGGATCTACACTCAACCCCCAAACTTGGACGGCAAAACTTTCTTGGAAAACAACTTAAATAACTATGTAAGGGAAGGAAAAAACCCCGAGATTGTGCAGCAACAGCAGGAGATTTTTCTGGAAATGCTGTTTAAATTGGGAAATATTCGCTGGGTAAACAGTGCCCAGGGAGCTGAGTGGTGCCCTGCAAATGGTCTGGTGTGGCTGCTGGTGCCTCCTGCCTGTTCCAGAGCTCCCAGCAGGTCCCTGTTGAAGCACTCAGTGCTGCTTTCCCAAGGGAAGGCTGAATCAGAGGCTGCTCATGAGCCATTCTGGATCCTTCTGAGCCGTGCTGGCTCCTGGATAACGCTGGGGTGAAGTCCCTGGAGTGTGTGGTTGGACACTGGGGGGTTCAGATGCAGCCTCTGAACCCCTCAGTGCCCAGATTTCACTGGTTGTGATGTAACAGCAGAGAGTGAAAGCCCAGGTTGAAGGAGACACTGTGATAAGGAGGACAAAACCTCCTGAGTCTTTAGGAGTCTCTCCTGCTCACCTTGTGCTTCTCTGAGCCTGTCCTGGGGAGCTGGCTGAGTGTGAGCTCTGCAGTGACCTACATTTACGCCAGGAGCCAGTGACAGGAGGGGAATTCAGCATGTGGACAGGCTGGGAGAGCTGAGGGTGTTCACCTGGAGAGGAGAAGGCTCCAAGGAGAGCTCAGAGCCCCTTGCAGGGCCTAAAGGGGCTCCAGGAGAGCTGGAGAGGGACTGGGGACAAGGGCATGGAAGGACAGGACACAGGGAATGGCTTCCCAGTGCCAGAGGGCAGGGCTGGATGGGATATTGGGAAGATACTGTGAGGGTGGGGAGGCCCAGAGCAGCTGTGGCTGCCCCTGGATCCCTGGCAGTGTCCAAGGCCAGGTTGGACATTGGGGCTTGGAGCAGCCTGGGACAGTGGGAGGTGTCCCTGCCCATGGCAGGGGTGGCACTGGATGGGCTTTAAGGTTCCTTCCCAACCCAACCCATTCCATGATTCTGTGATGTAGAATCAGGTGTGCTGGTTTCTGAGGCTGATAGCAGAGCAATGGTTTTGAGATAATCAGGGAAATCTGTAGGACGAGAGCGTGAGTGTATTTCGGGATATAACTCAAACTGTATTTGGATTTCCCTGTGGAGGTGCCTTAGAACAGGGGTGATACTGGAAACTGGCCTTGCCAGCTTCGAAGGGAAGCCTCAGCTTGGTGCTTGTGTAGCTCCCTGCTGGGGTTTAGGTGGATAATCCAGTTTGGAGACCTGTCCCTCACCACCCCAAGTGTTGCTGGCACCCTTGGGAAGCCGGGACAGAAGGCTACAAGGTCCCTCCAGGTGTCACACCTGCCCTGCTGAACGGGGGCAGCTGTTGAGCTGCCAGGATTGCAGGAATGCTCCGGTCCCAGGGCTGCTGGGAGCTCCCTGACCTCCTGTGGCTGCTGAGGCTGGAATTCTGCTGTGCCTGGGACGCAGGTTCAGCCTCGGTTCCCTGCTGGGTTCCTCTGCCTGATCCTGTTGGAGCTGTCAGACAAGAAGTTGGGTTTTAGGAGGGACAAGACTACCCAGAATGGTGTGGAGCCTTGCTGGTGGAAAGGAAACTTGAAGAGAAATTCCGTGGTCATCCCTTGTGCTTGTTAAGTGTTGGGAGCAGAGTGTGAGCTGGGGTTGTTCATTCCTTGCTGCGTCCAGTATTAACTTCCAGCAGAGCCACACGGTTATAATTACAAATTCTGTATAAGCAGCATCTTCCCAGCATCCAGAGCTCAATCTCTGGCTGGTGGGATATCACCAAAACCACAGCTGTGGAGCTGGCAGACAAAAACCATTTTATTATCTCCTTTTTTCACCTTCTTCTCTTTGCTCTGTAGATAAACCTGTCCTGTGACCCCTTACAGGGAGATTTGTTGTTTATATCCAGGGAGATTTGGTACAGTTGTTAAAAATCGGGAGCATCTTTCTCCTGCACAGCCCTGGCATGCTGAGCAGCCTCCTGGAGCTCAAGTGTCCCTTCAGAACTGGGAAGCAGGTCTTTAACTTATAATTTGCTGCTCTTTTATGGCACTGCAGCGTGTAGCTGCTCTGTCAGGCTGCAGAATCCAAGTCACTGAAATTCAGACTCCAGGAGTTTTAGACTGAAGCCCTTTTAAGGAACTGATACTGTAAATTGTCTTGTCAAGCTCTCTGTGTTTAGATTTGTGGTGTTAAGGAGCTGAAGCAGCTTTTTCAGTTTTAAAAAAAAGGGAGAAATGCTATAAATAATACTTTAAAAAGAAAATCTTTGAAGATTTTTGCAAAATCTGTCATTGTGAGGGGCTGGGATACAAGAGCTGTGCTGGGCTGGTGGGTAGGGTGGGTGATGGTGATGCCAGAATTTTCACCAGTCTGAAATTTCTATGACTGTGTTGAAATAAAAAAGGAGAATGTATATTCAGAGCAGTAACATCTGCTGGCTTGGACAAAATCCATGTGGGAATTGGGACCTGTGCATCCAGAAGAGGTTCAGCAGCTGAAATAGGGTCTTGCTGGCATCGTGGTAAAGGATATCCATGGTTTTAGAGTAAGGAATCTCCTCTCTGATGATCTTAGCACATCCATAACAGCCTTGGTCTTGCCACAAGCCTGATTTTGGGGAGAATCCATGACATCTGTCCATGATTCCTGGCCTGCTCTGTCTGGAGCCAGGTGCCCGGGCTGGACAGTGTTGCCTTGGGCTGATCACTCCAGGCTTCCATGGAGCATGTCCTGTTGCTTTGGGGATCTTGCTGCTGGGAGAAGGGATATATTGATGTTGATATGATGATGTTTGCTATCCCCTGGCTGGGTGGGTGGGTGCTTTAGTCCTCCCTGTGGTATTTTGGGACATTTTTTCTCTTTGGTGTGTCCTGGCCAGGACTCTCTCCAAGGCTGTCATTCCCCCCCAGCCTCCCATGCACAGCTCTAATTCTGGCTTTCCGAGGGCGAATCCCGGCAGTTTTTGCTCCCTCGCAGAGTTAAAAAATCCCGGAGGCTCAGCTGCCTCCACCTCTGTGTGCTCCATGTCCACGTTTAACCTCTCTCAGCCAGGTGCTGTCCATTACTGCGGGAAGGGGAGAACCGGGAAAACTGTCGGGATCACCTTATGCAAGAGCCGAGTGTGAGCGGTGAATAAGCAGATGCAGCTGGCCGGGAGGGCTCTGAAGGGCACCTCTGCTTCTTTGCCTGTGTTTGGACACGGGAGATTGCAGTTGGCTCCAGGCTGGGTCAGGTGCCTGCCTCGTATGTGGGTGCTGATTGATAGGAATTGATTTCCCATGCAGATTGGCATGGGAAGGGAGCTCGGAGAGCAGCATCCCAGTAGCCTTGGGTGGGAGAGCGAGGCTGTTGGAACGTCTGCAGTTGATTTAGTGCAGTCACCTTGGAGACCTTTGCTGTGTGGAGAAGAGACGATGATTTTAGCAGCTCTGTCGAGATGGGAAGGGATCCGTCCTGGGAACACAGCATGTGCTGCAGCGTGAAAGGATGACTTGGGAATGAAAATTGGGACTTGATTCCTTTGAGGCCAACTCACCCCCCCCCCGCAAAAAGTGTAACCACGCTGTGCACTGGGTCTGAACTTACCCTGTGGTGCTGAGAGACACGAACTGTAAGTCTTTAGGAGGCACCAGGAGGATTTCATGTCCACATGTTGAGCTTGGATGTGGCTCTGGGATAAATCTGTCCCACAAAGCAGTGTCAGGGTTGAGCAGGTGAGAGATGTCCTTGAGATGTTTGGGGGCTTTGGGGATTTGAGTTCATGGTCAGGCAGAGTGGCTTCCTTCTGTGTAACAAGCAACCTCAGGAAACAGGTTGGCAGTGGGTATCCCTGGATTGCTGCCCATTCTTCCCGGGGAGGGACCATATCTCCATCCCATAATGAACTTGATCACCGAGAGCAGCTCTAGGCTGTGCCTGTAAAACCTCTCTCAACACACCAACAGACTCCTGTGCTGTGATGTTCTTAAGGAATTTGAGTCATGGAGGTTGGAAAAGCCCTCTGAGATCACTGAGGTCAACCATTAACCCAGCACTGCCAAGGCCACCACTGACCCCTGTCCCCAGGTGCCACATCAACACATTTTTTTGAACACTTCCAGGATGGGAACTCCAGCACTGCCCTGGGCAGTCTGTTCCAATGCTTGACCACCCTTTCCATGAAGAAATGTCCCCAACATCCGACCTGCCCCAGCCCAGCCCAGCCTGAGGCCGTTCCCTCTCCTCCTGTCCCTGTTCCCTGCGAGCAGAGCCCGACCCCCCCCGGCTGCCCCCTCCTGTCAGGGACTTGTGCAGAGCCACAAGGTCCCCCCTGAGCCTCCTTTGCTCCAGGCTGAGCCCCTTTCCCAGCTCCCTCAGCCGCTCCTGGGGCTCCAGCCCCTTCCCAGCTCCGTTCCCTTCCCTGGACACGCTCCAGCCCCTCCAGGTCTCTCTTGTCAGGAGGGTCCCAGAGCTGCCCCAGCACTGGAGGTGCCCCAGCAGTGCCAGCACAGGAGACAGGCACTGCCCTGCCCCTGCTGCCACCCCAGGGCTGGGACATGGGAGGTCTAAGCACACTTAGACAAAAAACAATGATGGAAGGGAGGGGGTATAAAGAGCCACAAAATGCTGGATTCTGGAGGTGGGGCAGCTGGGAGAAGGGAGAAAAGCAGCATTGGAAATGAGATGAGAGAAGAGAGCCAGTGGTGTGTAGTTGGTAACTTTGCTTTTAGAGCAGCCAGAAGCAGTGGACGCAGTGGGATGTGAATGTGTAAGGAATGATGGGGTGTTGCTCCTCCAAAGGAACAAGCTCCATCTAAACACCTCAGCCTGGCCTTGTTTCTCCGTTTGAGGACCTTGTTCAGCTTTAGTGACTTGGACGTGAGTACTGCCAGCTCAGGATGTCTCCACAGGTCTGTGCTGTGCAGGAGGGTGCCTGGGAGGTGTTTTGGGGTCAGGTACAGGGGCACTGACACTTGCTTGTCCCTCTGTTCCCGTGCAGGACACAGGCGGAGATGGCCCACACGTGCCGGGGCACCATCAACCTGTCCACGGCCCACATCGACACCGAGGACTCGTGCAACATCGTGCTGTCCAACGGGGGCAGGACCTACCACCTGAAGGCCAACTCGGAGGTGGAGAGGCAGCGCTGGGTCACGGCCCTGGAGCTGGCCAAGGCCAAGGCCATCCGCATGCGGAACAACCAGTCAGGTACGGGGCACCTGATGTGCAGCCAGAGCCTCCCAGTTCCTCCTGGTCAGCCACTCCTCTGTGCCTGTTAAATGGTGCAGAACCCACCCAGATATGGTTTCATGCAGAGCTGGAAGTTGCTGATGGTCTCCCAGGAACACAAAGGGTTGGACACAGCCCTGCTGCACCCATTGTCATCTCAGCTTCCTGGGCAGCTCTGAGCAGGTCTTTAAAGCCGTGGGAATGGCTGTAAATTGTGGAGAGCCAGTAACAATGGGCTGATGGTGCTGCTTCTGGAGGGCAGGATGATGTGTCTTTCTCCTGAAGACTTCGTGCTGGGAATGCTGCAAACGCCGTGCTCAGAGGCCTGGGAACACCACATGGGTGGTGTTCCATAGCTTGGGGAGGTTTGGTGGATGAATGACACAGATATTTAGTTGAGGTTTCTCTCTGCGTGCGTTGCTCCTTCTGCCCCTTTGTTGTGGTGTTTGTTGGAGTAGTTTTGGGACAGCTACACTTTGTAAAGCTGTCAGAGCCCTGTGCCTGCTCCACAGCTCCTCCCCAGAGTGACATTGTTTCTGCTCTGTAATGGGTCAGTGAGAGGCTTGACAAACAGAATGTTTTAGAAATATTTCAGTAATTATGTGATTCTGTATTTCAATGTTTATAACTCTTCTGGGATTAACATTGGGTTTTCTTCCACAAGCAAGCACAGCTTCAAGCTGCAGTAAACAAACCTCAGAAATGGAAAAGAGAAGGCTCCAGGGAGACCTTAAAGCCCCTTCCAGTGCCTGAAGGAGCTTCAAGAGAGCTGGAGAGGGACTTGGGACAAGGGCCTGGAGGGACAGGACACAGGGAGTGACTTCCCAGTGCCAGAGGGCAGGGCTGGATGGGATATTGGGAAGGAATTGTTCCCTGGGAGGGTGGGCAGGCCCTGGCACAGGGTGCCCAGAGCAGCTGTGGCTGCCCCTGGATCCCTGGCAGTGTCCAAGGCCAGGTTGAGTGGGGCTTGGAGGGGATAGAGAGGTTGAACTAGATGATACTTCAAAGTCCCATCCAACCCAAACCACTCTGTGATTCTAAGTGCTGTGAACTCTCTGTTCCTTAAAATTCCATCTCTGGAATATGCACATACTGACAGGGAGCCCAGCTGACCCAGGAGAAGGTGGAAGTTTCTGGGCATGCTTGTTTAGCCAGGCAGGGTGGGACACTGTGCTGGTCCCGGCTGCAGTGAGCTGGCTATGGGGGCTGTCACGTCCTTCAGCTGGGTGGGTGTGTGGGAAAGGATCTCCTGGAAAGGTGGATGTGAGGAGAAGGATCTCCTGGAGAGGGGGGTGTGTGGGAAAGGATCTCCTGGAAAGGGGGATGTGTGGAGAAGGATCTCCTGGAGAGGAGGGTGTGTGGAGAAGGATCTCCTGGAGAGGGGGATGTGTGGAGAAGGATCTCCTGGAGAGGGGGGTGTGTGGAGAAGGATCTCCTGGAAAGGTGGATGTGAGGAGAAGGATCTCCTGGAGAGGAGGGTGTGTGGAGAAGGATCTCCTGGAGAGGAGGGTGTGTGGAGAAGGATCTCCTGGAGAGGGGATGTGTGGAGAAGGATCTCCTGGAGAGGGGATGTGTGGCTTTACCTTTCCTTTGGGGCCGTGGGGCTGTGGCAGCGCTGGGTCAGTGTGGAGCGGCTGTGGGGGGCTGTCAGCCACGCTGCCTCCCGAGTCAGGCACAGCTCTTTGGGTTTGTGTCCTCCCATAGAAACAGCAAATGCAGAGCCTGGCTGTCCTGAGGCTGCGGCTGTGCCCAGCTCCCGGCCCTGGCTCCGGCAGGCTCCGAGGTGAGGGCAGTGCTGCCGCCGTGGCTGTGCTGACTCAGCTCTGATCCAGGCCATGGAGCTGATGGGAGAGAAGATCCATGCCACACTCCTGCTTTTCCAGGCTTTCCTGATCTGATCAGAGAGGATAAGACCCTGTAATTGGGTGCTGAATCCTTGTGCTGTGGAGGTATAGCTGAGCACATCAGTGAATTATTTTATGCCTTGATGTTCACCTGGCTGATGGTTTGTCCCAATTAGAGATCTTTAAATTATAGTAAAGGGTGGCTGTGTGTAAGGTTTGGCTGTTTGGCTTGAATCAAAATAGAATTCCTCCAGTTGTGCCCCTGTGAGCACTGGGGTGGATGTTTACAAGTAAAGGGGAGAGGTTCTGGATTTGCTGTAGAAGTCCCCAGCCTTTTGAGTATGCTCATGTGTGGAATTGTTTGAGTTGCCTCCTCGTATCCTGAGTGATCCCCAAAACCTGTGTGTTCCCCAGGCTGCTCTGCGGAGCCCAGGTGGGCTCCAGTGGGTGCAAAGGGTGGTGAGCAGCTGGATGGATTTGTGCCCTCAAGGAGGAGCATCCGTGCCTCTGGGAGGCTGGAAGGTGGGAAGAGGGTTACAGGGGGCAGGTGAGGTGGGCAGAGGAGCAGGTTTATGTCTGATGCTGTCTGTCCTTCTGGGAAAGGACACAAGGAGCATTCTTACGGCCATCTCTGCTCATGGACACCGCCTGCTGCCCTGCCTGCTGCAGTGGCCAGGGCCTCCCCACCCTCACTGGCAGGAGTTTCTTCCCAATCTCCCATCCAGCCCTGCCCTCTGGCAGTGGGAAGCCATTCCCTGTGTCCTGTCCCTCCATGCCTTGTCCCAAGTCCCTCTCCAGCTCTCCTGGAGCCCCTTTAGGCCCTGGAAGGGGCTCTGAGCTCTCCCTGGAGCCTTCTCCTCTCCAGGTGAGCACCCCCAGCTCTCCCAGCCTGGCTCCAGAGCAGAGGGGCTCCAGCCCTTGGAGCAGCTCTGTGGCCTCCTCTGGACTCCTCCAGCAGCTACAGGTGTTTCCTGTGCTGGGCCCCAGGGCTGGGGCAGCTCTGCAGGTGGGGTCTCACCTGAGCAGGGCAAAGGGGCAGAATCCCCCCTCCCCTGCTGCCCACGCTGAAGGATCAGCCCAGGGCTTAGGGGCTTTCAGAGCTGGGGCATGGCCACCCCTCAGCCATCAGCCTCAAAGTCCTTGTCCCCAGGGCTGCTCTCAAGGAGTTCTGCTCCCAGTCTGCGCTCATGGCTGGGATTGCCCTGATCTGCATGCAGGACCTGGCATTTGGACTTGTTGAACCTTGTGGGGTTCTCCTGGGCCCTCTCCAGCTTTCCACACTCGTGGATGTTCCCATCCTTCTGTTGTGTCAACTGCACTGCTCAGCCTCGAGTCACCCAGAAACCTGCTGGAGCCTGAGCTGGGGTTCTCCATTTGCTGTTTTTGCAGGAATCAGTGATCCCTCCGTGCTGTCAGGGTGTTTGAGATTCGATGGGAAATTTGATGGGTAAAAGGACTGGTAAATGGGGATAACACTGCACATATCTTTACTGCTGGGTCACCATTTTGGGGTGGATGAGAAGGGTCTTTCCCCCAGGAGTTCTCCTGAATTAAACAGCTGTGGAAGTGTTTTTAACTCGGCTGCTGGCTGGAGCTGTGCACCCCCAGGGACCATTTCACAGGACTGCTTTTCAAGTCTGTTTTTAACAGCAAAACCTGTCCCCAAACCAGGTATGGGATGGGAGACTTTGCTGGTCTGTGTGTGAGGGAGCTCTGGTTTCCCCTCTGCCCACTGTGCAGGCAGGAATATTTTGGTAACAAGCTGTGACCTGGGATGTTGGTACTGAGAGATGTGACCTGAGCTCCCTGTCCTCATCCTGCTTCCCAGGGAGAAACCTGCCCGGGGATTTCGGGCGGATTAGCGGCAGAAAGTGAGAGCGGAGCCGAGCTGCTGGTTTAGCTCTCTCCTCAGTTACCACGTGTGCTTAATTCCTCTAAAACACTGCAGAGTGTGGCAGGAGCACAGGACAGTCCCAGACCAGACTCAGCTCAGCCAAACCTGGCATTCCTGTTTTTAGGTGGGATTGCAAAGTGTTGGTAAAGTTGTAGTAAACTCGATTTCTCCTCATCCAGTTCCATCACCTGCTTCTATCAGTGCTGGGTGTGGCCCTGTGCTGTTACCTGGCCTGAAAATCAGATTTCTGTATTCACCCTCTGTATGTGGTGACTGTGGTTGGTGGATTTTCTTTGAACAAATATAAAAATAGATATAAAACTATCCTTTCTTTTTAGAGCAGTATCATGACATCCAGGAATTGTATGAGTGCTGAATAGATGAGGATTGTTTTCTTGGCTCTGTGATAAGGGGATCTTTGGAAAAGTGTGCAAAGGAAGGGTGGAAATCTGTCCCTGGTGTTTTAAGCTCCAGGAAAACTCCCCAAAATGGACTTGGGCTGCTTGCAAAGGGAGTTAGTGACTCCTTTTGGCTCCCTGCTCGGGGATTCCTGGGAGAAGAGGGGGTGAGAGCTGTGTTGTGATTCCAGTGCTCGCCTGGTCAGAGCAGATTGCAGGCTGACAGAAGGTGATTTTGGTGTTCATGGTGCTGAAATCCAGGAGTTCACTGGAGAGGTCAGTGCTGGTGTCTGTACCAAGAACAACTCACCTGCCAACCACTCTCAGAGGTGTCTGGTTCCTTTGGTTGAGGCTGGAGTCAGTGCAACAGAAGAACTGGGAATTGATAATCAGAGTGGAAAAGAGGGAATGCAGGTTTCCTCCCAGTGCTGCCGTGATCTTTTCCATGGAGATGCCCTGAAAACCCAAACAACTAAACAGGCACAAGATTAACCAGAGAAACAAAACCTTCTCCAACAAGGGAAGGAGCATGATGGAAAGGAAATACTTCATGGGAGAAGGACAGCTGACGGTGCCACATGGTGATGGTCAGTGGTGCAGAAAATGTGCTGCAGCCCCAGGAGTGGCTGAGGGAGCTGGGAAAGGGGCTCAGCCTGGAGCAAAGGAGGCTCAGGGGGGACCTTGTGGCTCTGCACAAGTCCCTGACAGGAGGGGGCAGCCGGGGGGGTCGGGCTCTGCTCGCAGGGAACAGGGACAGGAGGAGAGGGAACGGCCTCAGGCTGGGCTGGGGAGGGGCAGGGTGGACATTGGGGACATTTCTTCATGGGCAGGGCTGTCCAGCCCTGGCACAGCTGCCCAGGGCAGTGCTGGAGTCCCCATCCCTGCAGGGATTGAACAGCCACGTGGATGTGGCACTTGGGGACAGGGGTCAGTGGTAGATTGCCAGCCCTGGCAGTGCTGGATTGATGGTTGGACTTGATCTTAAAGGTCTTTTCCAACCTCAGCAATTCTGTGACTGAGTCTAGGAAAAGTTGGGGACAAGTGCTTATAGCAAGAAGAAGGAGGGGGTTAACAGGTCATAGGTTTAAATGGAGCAGGAATAATTAATATTTTGTAGAACACCCAATTAAATGGTGGCACTTGCTGCCAGGAGCCAGAAAATCCAGGGAGACTCAACAGATTTGGGCACAGTGTCATCCCTTGGGGTACAAGCTGTAACTGTGTATGCAGTGTGACCTGGGGGCTCCTCAGGCAGCACAGCTCCGAAAGTGAAGGATCAGTGCCCAGAGGAACCACTGCCTGTGCCCTGTCCCAGTATCCTGTTTCCAAAACACCAGCTGCAGTTTGCTTGCTGGGGAAGAGATGGAATTTCCTGGGTGTTTGGGCTGACCTTGTGCAACCATCCCGGGGAGGATTGACTCTGAAACCAACACCCTGTGGTGTGGGTCAGGGATCTGGGATAATGGGGTTTGACTGCTTGGGTTACCTGGTTATTCTTCCTGACTTAATCCATTGTTTTCTTCTTGGAAAACAGAGAGCAATTGCTTTTGGGGGCTTTCTGTGGACTGCAGGAGGGTGGGAGCTCCAAGCAGGGGAAGGAGGAGGGTTGGTTGTTCTGATCCCTCTGCTGTGGTCCTGGGGTGAGTTCCTGTTGCAGCAGAGTGGAAAGGGAGAATCCAGCTCTGGAGAGGGACACTGGAGCTGTAGGGATCCCACTGCAGGGGTGGGGTGGGCAAGGGGCAGCTCAACCCAGCATCCCAGGTCCAGCACTTATGGCAGCATTAAAAAATAGCCATAATTAATTATTCCTCAGCTTTCCCTTTAATCACTCCACTGATAATGTCGCTTTTGTTGCTCTGCTCATTTTAGCTGGTTTTTGTCCTTTTTCCAAGGCAGGGGTTTGTTTGCAAAAGCCGTTTTGACTTGGGCCTGTGACACTGCAAAGCATCTGGCACCTTCCCTGTCCCACCCCATGAATTATCCCCTTGTGCTCCGCCCTGGCCTCACAGAAGCTCCTGGCCAGGTGGCCTTGGCTTGTGGCTGTGCTGGGGTTGTGGCAGGACGGGACAATCCGTGTCATTGTTGTCCCAGCTCATGGCTGGCTGTACCAGTCCTGCTATTCCCAGCTCTTTGACAGCAGCATTCCCTTCTCCCCTCCTCCCTGTGAGTCTCCCCGGCACTGTGAGCTGTTTTCCCTGTGCTCGAGGGCTCGTGCCTGGAGGCACCGGCTGCCAGCGCTGTCACCTTGCTCTTCTAATTGTCTTTTTATCCTTGGACTCTGGATTTTCCCAGGCTGTTGTTAACTATGCCAGGAGCTGCTGCTGTGGGAAATAGAATTGACAGTGCTGCTGATGGAGTTGTTTGCTTGGATTTCCCACTCCTGAGATGATTCCTGTCTCCTCTCAGTGCCTTCTTCACTCTCTTCTGTTCCCCCCTGCAGCTGGCTCCCCAGTTTCCCATTGGATTGGGGTGGGTTGGTCCACCTGCAGCCACCACTTCAGCTCCTCCTGCCACAGCCAAGGGGATGCTGGAGGGCAGGAAGGGTTTGCAGAGTGATCTGGACTGGCTGGATCCATGGGAACCTGTGCCAGGGAGAGGGACTGTGAACAAAGGGCCTGGAGTGACGGGTTAGATGGGATACTGGGAAGAAATTCCTTCCTGTAAGTGTGCTGAGGCCCTGGCACAGGGTGCCCAGAGAAGCTGTGGCTGCCCCATGCCTGGAAGTGTCCAGGGCCAGGCTGGACATTGGGGCTTGGAGCAGCTTGGGACAGTGGGAGGTGTCCCTGCCCAGGGCAGGGGGTGGGACTGGATGAGCTTTAAGGTCCCTTTCCACCCCAAACCAGTGCAGGGTTCTCTTATGTACACAGCCTCCAACTGCTCCCTTCTCCTGGCTGCTGCCTGGCGGTGCAAACACGAGGAGGAGGAGGAGAGGAATCTTTAGATTTTTTAATTTCACAAGCCAGGAACCACTTCCCTCCCCTCCCCTCTCTCCCCCGCCTTGTTTTTTTCTAACCTGTTTTTAATTCCCTTGCTGCTGTTTTCCACTGCACTTGCACGTGGGGATGGAGTAACCCCAGAGCTGTGCTTCCCTCCTCTCTGTGGTGCCTCTCTTCCCGTGATTCCCAGGTACCACATCATGTTCCCTCTTGTTGTTTTGCAGATGTAATCCGTGATAATCATTCCCAGCGAAGGAGCCCAGAAAACAGTACTTACATAACAGCACGAATTAAACATTCCAGCAGGAGCTCAGAGCAGCCAGCAGTATTTAGGCCATTCCTGCTGCTCCTGCCTCATCCTCTGGAGTGAGTGAAGGAGCCGTGGCTGGTGTCCATGGTCCAGTGGAAGCTGCCCCTGCCCAGGGCAGGGGTTGGCACAAGATGAGCTTTAAGATCCCTTCCAACCCAAACCAGTCCATGTTTCTGTGACAGGATGAGGAAGAATGGCTTCCCACTGCCAGAGGGCAGGGATAAATGGGATATTGGGAAGGAATTGTTGCCTGAGAAGGTGGGGAGGCCCTGGCACAGGGTGCCCAGAGCAGCTGTGGCTGCTCCTAGAGCCCTGGCAGTGTCCAAGGCCAGGCTGGACATTGGGGCTTGGAGCAGCCTGGGACAGTGGAAGGTGTCCCTGCCCATGGCAGGGGTGGGATGGGATGAGCTTTAAAGTCCCTTCCTGCCCATACCATTCTGGGATTCTGTGATTCAGAAGTGGGATGGGAATTGATGTCACAGCTCCTGCTGCTCTCCTGTGCTGCTCTTACCCCTGCCCAAGAGCACAGGCACATCCCCCTGCCTCCCCTGCCCTGTGCCACTGCCCAGGGAATCCTGGTGCTCCTCTCTCCGAGCAGTCCCCCTGTCCTTCCACCCTCTTGGCAGTCTCTTGGAATGTTTTAGGGCTGCTGAAATCCCTCAGCAGGGTTGGTATTCGGCTGTGTGTGGCGAGCCAGGTCCTGTGGTGGTTTCTCCATGGAGCTTCTTGGGCTCCTGTGTTTTCAGCATTCCAGGTGAGGCTGCAGCAATAACGCCCTGGAAATAAATATGGGAACGTGACAGAGCAGAGGAGTGGTGGGGGCGAGGCTCTGGGAAGGGCTGGAGCAGCAGGAGCCGAGCAGGGGTGGGCAGGAGGCTCTGTGCCCACGCCGGAGCTCGGGGAAAACGCTCCTGCGGCAGGAGGGGGGTGGGATGTGCAGCACGAGGATTCTGGGGGAGGTTTAGATGGGATATTGAGGAAAATTCCTTCATGGAAAGGGTGGTCAGGCATTGGAATGTGCTGCCCAGATGGTGGAGTCCCCATCCCTGGGGGGATTTAACAGCTGCGTGGATGTGGCACTTGGGGACGTGGGTGGCCTTGGCAGTGCTGGGGAACAGTTGGACTCGATGATCTCAGCGGGCTTTTCCAACCTGAGTGATTCCATGATTCTCCGAACTCTGCTGGCACACCAGGCCCCTTCTTTCCTCACCAGGGTGACCTGGGACAGCTGTGGTGAAAGAAAAGGCTCTTTTTTGGCTGAGCTGATGCAGAAGGAGTTTGGTGCAGGAATACAGGGAGGAGAAATCTTTCTGGGTCCTTGCTCAGTCCTACCTGGTGCCTGTGGGAGCTGGGAGGGTGGGCAAAACCCAAGGGCTAAAGGATCCTGTTGTAGACATTGGGCTCACTTCACCCCGTAGCAAGGTGGAGAGCAGATTCTTCTCCAGCAAAAATGGGAGGGAGAGAGATAAATTCCTATGGTGAGGATTGTGCTACTGCTAGAGCTGATAAATAGCAGGGCAAAACTGGTTATAAATTGATAAATGGATAAATACCAGGGCAGAATGGTCTCTGCTGTGCCGTGTTTGTAGGTACCACAAATCCATTCTTGTTTCCTGCAATGCTGTGGACGGTGTTACTGGTTTGTGTTTTTCCCATGCTCATCTCCTGTGTTTCTTTAAATCTCTTTTTTTCCCCCTCATTTCATTATTTATGGCTCTTTCCCCCTGTGCCCTGGGCAAATACTGTGAGTGCGTGGCCTGAGTAAGGGGATTTCCATCATTCCATGTTTTCCAGCTGTTTAGAAATCAGTGTTTCCTTTCTCTAATTCTCAGTGCCTTTTTTTTTTGTTGCTTCCACATGATCTCCTCCCTTCCACACATCTTTTTGACAAAAGAATTTCCTAAGGTCACTTGGCAAGGCTGCAAAGCCCAAACCAGTGACCCCTGGGCAGCTGTACCTGCATTTCACCTTAACTCAGGGCTAATTATTTCCCTTGGGGAATTGCAAGTGGCACTTTGTGATTTCCAGCCAAAGAGGTTGGAACAGCCTTTGCAGGGTCATAGAATTGTGGAATGGATTGGGGTTGAAGGGACCTTAAAGCTCGTCTTGCCCCAAAGGCAGGGACACCTTTATCCCAAGCAGGCAGAGCATTCCAATTCCCAGTGCCCGGCTGGTGCCCAGCAAGGAGGGACCATCTGCACTGAGTTCGTCCCAACTCCAGCTAAAAGTTCCCAAAATGACAAACCCAGTTAATATTAGCAAGTGCAGCAGGGAAGGAACAACAAGGATCATCCTTCCCACTTCTGCACCCACGCAGGAAGGGGGATTTTTAAGATCTCAGGGAATACACAGTGCTTGCCTGGCAGGGACCCAAGAGAGACTCACCCTTGGTGCCAAGGCTTTGAGCAAGAAAACACTTTTATATACTACAAAGTTGTTCTTTTTCACAACAGGCGAAAAAATGTGGTTTCCCTAAGTACCAGTGACACACCAGGTTTAGCTCGGGAAGACTTTCAAAAATATTTGTGCTAAAAATAATAGCAAGACTTTCAAGCACTGCTGGTGCTGTCTAAAATGGGAGCATGCATCGTATTTATATGCTGGAAAACCTTATTCCCAAACTTAGATTCCCAGGTTTCTGGAGAAACGACACATGAAAAGGGAGTGGACACACAGATAAGGCAAAACTTTATCCACTGGGAGAACCAAAGGATGAGAGTACCTGAGGGGAGCCTACCAGAAAGATGGAATTTGGATAAGGGCTGGAGGGACAAGGGGGAATGGCTTCCCACTGCCAGAGGGCAGGGCTGGATGGGATTTTGGGCAGGAATTGTTCCCTGGGAGGGTGGGCAGGCCCTGGCACAGGGTGCCCAGAGCAGCTGTGGCTGCCCTGGGTCCCTGGCAGTGTCCAAGGCCAGGTTGGACATTGGGGCTTGGAGCAGCAGTGGGAGGTGTCCCTGCCCTTGGGATGAACAATTCCAGCACAGAGGATTCCCGGGAGGGTGAGAGGGTGTGGTGTCCTCATAGAGATGTGGCTGCAGAAGGGGACAAAGCCCCGCAGCACGTCCTGCTCACCCCGGCTCTTGTGCCCTGAGCTCCCTCTCAGTGCTGGGAACAGACTCTTGTTACTGATTTTTAAGGCCAGTTCCAGCTTTAAGTAGTTTTTAATGCCGTGTTTAGCAACACAACAGGGATTTTCATACAATTGGGAGCACCAAGGGGCAGCTTCCCAGCTCAGGGAATCAGTTCAGTATCTCACTGTTATTGTCAGTCATTTAAATTCCCACGGGCTTTTTTCTTCACCTGGCACAGAAAAAGGCTGTTGGAGGTAAATCCAGTTTGAGCTCTGGAAACAATAACAGTTCTTGCTAATTAAAAATGAGTCACTGGGTGAAAACTGATCCTTCAATGGGTCTGGCATCTCTAGAGGGTTGGGCTGGGGCAGAGGGGGAGGTGGCAGAGCTGCTGGACACAGAGGAATGAGGGACGAGCAGGAAACCTTGTGGTGTTTGTGTCTCATGAAGCCAAACAGCTCCTGCTCCTGGCCGCAGAAGGGAAAATGGGATTTGGGCTGGTGGTGGGATACCACAGCTCTGTGCAACCCTGGCAGGGCACAGGGAGTCCCTCAGGGTTGCCCCTGCACATAAAGGAATTTGGGTTGGATGTTCATTTGTTACTCAGGGATCAGGGAATTGCTGCGTCTCACAGCTTGAGGGAACAGAGTACCTGTAGAGCCACGGGTGGCTTCTGTCCCCATGGGGTTTCTGACATCCCTCTGGACAAGGTACATGGGATATCTGAGCATGCTGCACTCACAGAATCACAGAATTCTTCGGCTTGGGAAAGCTCTCCAAGATCACCCGAATCCCTCCATTCCCCAGCACTGCCAAGGCTGCCACTAATCCACATCCCCAAGTGCCACATCCACGTGGCTGTTAAATCCCTCTGGGGATGGGGACTCCAGCACTGCCCTGGGCAGCTGTGCCAGGGCTGGACAGCCCTGCCCATGAAGAAATGTTCCCAATATCCACCCTGCCCCTCCCCAGCCCAGCCTGAGGCCGTTCCCTCTCCTCCTGTCCCTGTTCCCTGCGAGCAGAGCCCGACCCCCCCGGCTGCCCCCTCCTGTCAGGGAGTTGTGCAGAGCCACAAGGTCCCCCCTGAGCCTCCTTTGCTCCAGGCTGAGCCCCTTTCCCAGCTCCCTCAGCCGCTCCTGGGGCTCCAGCCCCTTCCCAGCTCCGTTCCCTTCCCTGGACACGCTCCAGCCCCTCCAGGTCTCTCTTGTCAGGAGGGTCCCAGAGCTGCCCCAGCACTGGAGGTGCCCCAGCAGTGCCAGCACAGGGGACGGGCCCTGCCCTGCTCCTGCTGCCCCCCCCAGGGCTGCCACAGCCCAGGTGCCCTCGGCCTTCTTGGCCACACCTGGGCACATCGGGGCTCGTGTCCAGCTGCTGTGACCAGCACCCCCAGGGCCTTTCCTGCCGGGCACTTTCCAGCCTTGCTGGTTTGCTCCCAGCTCCCATCCCAGGCGATGCAGCAGGAGCAGGTTGCCCTCTCCTGGCACGATGCTTCCATGGATTCCTGGCTGCCCGTGAAGCTCAGTTTGCTGCGAGGTTTCCCAGCTCTTGCGTAAGCCCTGTCCTTGTGGAGAGCCCGGCCTTGAAGGCGCCGAGATTATTTGCTGCCTGTGCTTGACTTTACAACTGGCCTTTAATGGATGTCTTGGAAAAGCGGGATTTGCCAGCCAGACCCTGCTCGGACACTCCAGTGCGGCAGGAGAGTCAGGGCTGCTACTCCTCTCCCAGCATTCCAGCCCCTTTCCCAGCCCCAGGCAGAGCCCTCAGGCTGCTCACAGCATGTGGGGACCCCCAAATTCCCCCTGCACCGGCACTCCAGGCTGGAAGTGGCTCACCCAGCTGGGCTGTGCTGGCACCTTGTGGTGCCTGTGCTCCTGCAGCACCTCGGCTCCTCTCAGCGCTGGAATCTGATGCCAGCAGAGGCTCCTTTGGGGCATTTCCCCCAGCCCACCTGGGAAATTTATAATTCTTGTGGAGTTTTTGGAGTCTTTAAGCTAAAATTGTCACTCTAGGGAGTGAAGATCCACTTGCAGAGGATATAATGCTGCTTTTTTTTCTGCTCAGCTTTTTAATTTATTTGAGGAAAATCTCTGTTGTGTAATAACTTGGAGCCTGCTCCATTGGCTCCGTCGGTGAGGGGTGGGATTCATGGAATGCCGCTCCTGCTGGGAGGTCTGCTGGAGGTCTTGGCCCTGCTGGGCTGAGGACATTTGGTTCCCCTGGGTGGGCTCAGCAACCTCTGCCGCAGGAGCCCTGTCCCGGGATAAGTGTGAGCAGGGATCCAGCTCCAGCTTCCCCCAGGAGGCCGTGCCGGATGCAAGACACAAACTTAGCGCAGAGCCACTTCTCCAAGGATGGATGCAGCACCAGAGCCTGCCTTTTTCCATGGAAAATGACTTCTCGTGGTGCTGTAATAACATCATATTGGCAGGGATGCTGCTCCTGGAGATGGATAACCAGGGAGTTTTGACCTCAGTTATTAGATTTGTAGCTTCAACTAAAAATTCAGCTCTTAGGAGTGTTTCCAATTTTAAATGAATCTCCTCAGGGAGCAGCTCTCCCTCTGGCAGTAACTCATGCACGAGGAACTCAAATATTCATTTACAGTTAAAGCTGGGCAAGGGAAGGGAAAACAAGGAGGACTGAAAACATGACAGGATGACAAACACCCAATTTGGGATTTTCCCCCAAATGTGCTGATAGGAGCTTAAAGTGCTGCCAGAACCTCACTGAAGGGTCTGGTGGGTGTTAGATTTAGGAGCACAGTGGCGACAGCGGCACACTGGGTGATCCCTCAGCTCCTGACAGGATGGAGGGAGGAAGAGCTGTGCAGAGCCCTTGGATGCAGACAGCAGCAGCAAGAAGGATCTGGTGGTGTAAAGTGCTGACTCTGACTTGGGAGAGGATGGAGGGACAGAAAAGCTGTTAATCCTTTTTAAACAAGGTCCTGGATGCTGCAGGAGGAGCTTTTCCCGCCATGGAGGTTGGTTTATGAAGAGGAAGTTCAGCTTGGACATCAGGAAAAATTTCTCCATGGAAAGCATTGTTAAACATTGGAAGGGGCTGCCCAGGGAGGTTTGGAGTCCCCATCCCTGGAGTGTCCAGGGAAGGCCTGGATGTGGCACTCAGAGCTCTGGGCTGGTGACAAGGTGAGCATCAGGCACGGCTTGGACTCGATGGCCTTGGAAGGGTTTTCCAGCCTCAGTGATCCTGGGATTGTGTGGTTCTGGGGAGGTTGGTGCTCCCAGTGCTGCCAGGTTCGGAGCTGTGACCCGCAGCCAGCCCGTGAGCACAGCCAGCAGCACCGTTCCCCTCTTCCCAGAAATGGTGCAGAGTGTGCTTGTTCCTGGCAGGATTCCCTGCTGGAGGAGGGATCCAGGGATGGAGCAGGGGTGCTGCCATGCCGGGGCACGCAGTTTCCTGGGTGCTGTGTGGGGAGCATTGGAAGAGGTCTCCTGCCTGAACGTAATTCCTGCAGACTGCAGGGAATTATGGGCTCCGTGGAGAGCGTCGGGATCTCTGTCTCTGCCTGTGGGACTGCCTCTGGAGCAGGGTGGTTTTGCTGGTGTTGTGACTCCACAGAACCAGCAATTCCCTTTCCAGTGGGACTGCATCTCCCTGCCTCAGCTCCCAGCTAACCCACCTCTCACCTCTCTTCCCTGTCATTTTAAGGCAGCTCAAGTGGCCTCTCCCTTCCTTCTCTGCCCTGGGGAGCCTGACCCAGAGGAGCATTTTCCTGCTCCCTTTCCGTCCTTGGCATCTTGTCAGTAAGCAGTGCAGAGAAAATGTGCTGGAGGGTGAATGTCTGGCTTTAAACAAGGAAAGCAATAAAAAAACCTCAAATTCCCTCCAGGTTCTGCCTCTGCTCTCCAGCCCCTGGCTGCAGGATGGAGCTCCTGGGTGAACCAAGTTCCTCCAGCAGTCTGGGAGCAGAACTCTTGGAGTGTGATGGAAAACTCACATGTGAGCTCTTCCAACTGCCTATTTACACTAGAACAAGGGTATTTTGATTATTCCACTGATTTCTGTCTCGAGGGTGAATGGTGTAACTGAAGAATCCCAGATTTCCATAGCACACTGTGGGATTCAGTGTCACCAACGTGGGGCACGTGGGGTTTCTCCCACTGCAGCAGCATTTTTAGGAGGAATACAATAAATGGAGTCAGGAGCAAACTGTAAAGAAAAAGCCAGTTGTTGAGCAGAGCTGCTGAAGAGCCTTCAGGGATCTGTTCCCCTGGAGACAACCTTGGTGGCTGGGCTTGGACCAGGTTGGATTCTGGGCGTCCCTGGGTTGAGATTTGCAGCCTGGAGATGGCAAGAAGGGGCTTGAACTGCTCAGGATGTACAGTGGTGTTTCCTGGTGATATCTGGGGGCTGGAATCCTTCTCAGTCAGGAAGGAAAACCCCGCACTATAACTTGGTTGGGTTTTTTCTTTACTTTTTACTATGTAAATAATTCTTTCTTAGTTCCCTCAGAGCAACAGAGAAGATCCAACGTTCTCTCCCTGCCTGGAGAAGGTTTAAAGTGCTGAATATGTTTCCTTTTGAAAGTCCTAAGAGTTTTCTGACAATGTAGGCATGGGGAGATTGGCTTTTCCTGGGAGGGAGGAGACGAGCAGGAAGGGTTGGAGAAGAGGTCCTGGCACAGGTTGTCCAGGAAGTTTGTGGATTCCCCAGGATCCCTGGCAGTGTCCAAGGCCAGGTTGGATGGGGTTTGGAGCAGCCTGGGACAGTGGAAGGTGTCCCTGCCCATGGCAGGGGGAGGAACTGGATGGGCTTTAAGGTCCCTTCCCACCCAAA
>NW_024581200.1:0-26062 GCF_017639235.1 Corvus kubaryi
TGTGCCCAGGATCCATCTCCCACAGCCATTCCCAGCTCTGTGCCCAGAACCCAGCGCAGCAGTGGCTCTGCTGAAGCTGCTGAGCTGGTGGTTTGGTTTCTGGGCTGTGAGGGACACCAGTGTCCCTGTGCTGGCTCAGCTGCCACCAAGGACACGCTCTTAGAGCATTTCCTTCTGGTCACGTACTGAGATACTTTCCCCACGCCGAGTTCCTTTAATTCTGCTCTTGCTGGAAGGGGAGGAGTGAAAGCCCTTTTGGGGGAGCTGCAGGGTGGGAGTGAGGCCGGGGTCGTTCCGTGTCACACCAGCTCAGGGAGCTGCCTGTGCCCTGCAGAGCTGAGGGATGGTGGAGCAGGTGAAGCCCCAAAGCAGTGCCTCCTGGAGCTGCTTGGAGGCCCATGTTTGCAGGGCCGATATCCTTATCAGCCAGGGCCACCCCGGCCTCTCCAGAGGTGCAGAGGAGATAGCACGATGTGGTGGGAGGAGTGGGAGTGCTTGCTGGTAATTTTTTTAACATTAGTGTCATGGTTTAGCATAGTTTGGGTTTTTAGTTAAAGAGGGCTCCACCAGCCACGGAAGTGATTCTTTGCAAAGAGGTGCTTACAGCTTCCTCTAGACCCGACAGAACCTATCAACTGGCTAGTTTGAATATTGGCAACTTTTTAAAGCCACTTAAGAAGCTTGACACGCCTCTGTGGTTCACATTTAAGAACGACCAGAGCCCGGGAAAGCTCTTTTGTCTTTCGGCTTTTGGACAGCTAACTGGGGGCCCGCGGTGCGGCCCAGCAGGGCCGGGCTGGGCTCTGCTTGGTGCAGCCCGGCCGGGTCGGCTGTGGTGCGGCTTGGCTGAGATCTCAGCTGCTTCTGCTCGCTGGACACCGGCACAGCCCCTCAGTGCGGGCCGGGCCGGCCGGGAGACAGCCACCCTGGGGTCCCCGCAGCCCTGCTCCCTGCGGGCCAGCCCCCGCAGCCCTGCTCCATGCAGGCAGCCCCCGCAGCCCTGCTCCCTGCAGGCAGCCCCCACAGCCCTGCTCCCTGCAGGCAGCCCCGCGGCTCGGCCAGGCCCTCCCAGTGCGGCTGCTGAAATAAAATGCTACACCGAAATAAGCTCCGGCCGCCACCCGGCAGAAATTAGGTGACCAACAGCAAAAGGCAAGTTCCAGCTGTAAGGCCTGGGTGAGATGAACTCTCTTAGTGCTGTAAGATTCTCCAGGACAGATGAAGCCTGCAGACATCAATCCTCTCCTGAGTCAGAGGAGAAGGGAAGGTGAAGAACGTGAAGAAAACACCATGAAGACACCAGAGTCAGTGAAGAAGGAAGAGCTGAAACCCCGAGAGAGGAGAAAGAGGAGATGCTTCAAGCTTAAAAGCTGAAATTCTGTTGTAAAGCTCTGGTGGTGATGGACTGTGATACACCAGAGTACCCGTTGTAATTTCATGAAAGCATGGAGGGTGGGGCATTCAAACTGCAATTGTGAGCAAAAGTATCTGTGCTGAAACAAGCAAATGTTGAAGTAGCTGTGATTTGATGATAAGCTTGAACAGAGAGAGATAAAAGTGATGAGGACCCTTTTTGCTCCCAGGGGAGAAGGGCCTCTGTTCCTGGAGATGAAGATGCTCCCAGAGATGGGTGAAGAGAACCTTTGCTTCTGAACAGCTCATCCTTACAATGGTACCTCATTAGCTCAAGACTGGACCCTCGAAAGCAGCTGTGGGAAAGCTGTAAGTCGGGGGAAGGGACTCTCACGTGCGAGCGGAGAACCAGCCCCGGCAGCCGTCTTGCTGTGACATTGAAGCCACGAGAGAACTTCTTGTGGAGATGTCTCCATAGCATGAGCAAGAGAGACTCCTCTCCCTAAGTGAACTGAACAAGGTTATTATAGAGGTGGTAAACTGACTGAAAATCTCAGGGGTCATCTTTTTACGTTGTCAGTGGGAGAAGGGAGAAAGGGGGGGGAGGAGAAGTGTTCTGAAGGTTTGGTCTGACTTTTTTTCCTTTCTTTTAGGTCCGTTAATAAACTTCTTTCTATTCTTTTAAGTTTTGTGCCTGCTTTGCTTTCTCCTAATTCTTATCTCACAGAAGGAAAATAAGTAAGTAATGGGTATTTTGAACCAAACCACTACACTTAATTGGTGTTTCTGCCCGGTTTGCGAACTGAACCTGCTACAATTAGTTGGTTTTTTTTTCTCTCCATAAAAACCCCAACACAAAGTCTCTTTGCCAACCATATCTGCTGATATCTGCACTATGGCTTAGTTTATCTCTTGGCCACTGCTGAGGTTTCCTGGCAGAAGACCTGCACCATGCACACGAGAGAGGCAGAAATGTGGTATAAAAGCCAATCCTGGAGGTGTGCAGCGGGATGGGCTGATTTTAGGGTATCCTTGTATTTGGGGTGAGAGTCTTGTCAGTGGGAGCACTGCAGAAACAACATTGAGGAATGAGGGGAAGGGAACTGTGCCTTTTGCTGTGATTCTGATTTTGGCAGGGAAAGCTTTTTGAGGTCTGTGTGCATTTGTGCAGGTTTTACGCAGATTTTTTAGGGAATGAGCCCCTGTACTTGACACCCAGCTCAGATATGTTGTAATTGGGAGGCGCTTGCTCTGCTCCTCAGCCACCCAGCAGCTCTACCTCAATTTTATTTAGGAAAAGAGGTGAGGGGTAGCCTGGGTGTTGTTTTCAGAGCCCCTTCAGCTTGGCAGTGTTGGTTTTCCTGCCCACCCGTGCACTTCACCAGCAGGAAGTGTTCTGATGGAACTCTCTCCCATCGGAGATGCTTCTGACCAGGAGGTGCTGGTGTTGGCAAAACGTGCTCCTGGGATGTTGCATGGAACCTTCCTGGCCGGCAGTGCCAGGCCCTACACTGTGGCTTTGAGGGAGTTTGTCTGACAAATTTGCTGCCCTGAGCTCCTCTGGAAGCTTTTTCCCTCTCTGAAGCACAGAGACAAGGGCTGTTTGTAAATGATCTGGAGCAGAAGGCATCTTCCAGGTTTTCCCTTGTCCCTTCACTGGGGTGAGTATTGCAGCCAAATCAGAGTGGAAAAGCACTGGAGAAAGGAGTGGGAATTCCAGATCGCTGTGCTTACTGCTTGCTTACGGAAGAGCTCTATGGCCAAGTCTTCCTTAAATCCATGCTTGGGTGGTGTTGCTGAGGCTCTTTGGTGTTGGGTCGTAGCGTGGGCAGGGGTTTGTCCCAGAAGTCAGCTTGAGAAGCTGCTGGATAAGTGGTGGGGGAATATTCCCGTGATCTGTGGAGGTGGTGAGTACCCAAGCTGCAGACATCCGTCAGGCGGGTGAGGATTGCAGCCAGGATTGCATCCCTCTGGTTGACAGGGATTGCAGCCAGGATTGCATCCCTCTGGCTGGTGAGGATTGCAGCCAGGATTGCAGCCAGGATTGCATCCCTCTGGCTGGTGAGGACTGCAGCCAGGATTGCAGCCAGGATTGCATCCCTCTGGCTGGTGAGGATTGCAGCCAGGATTGCAGGCTTTTCCTTAACCCTAATCATTCCCAATCTGTGCCCATCCTGACTGCAGCCAGTTGCAGATTAGTTGGCCTTTAAATGGAACTAAATCGTGTGTTTTTACAACAATCTCAGCCCAACACTTGCCATGTGCTTGTTTGGGGTCGGTTTGTGCTTCCTTGGGTTTTGGGGAAGGCAAAAAGAGGAAGGAAAGGGATTATCTGAGCTGTTTGTCACATGGAGCTTGTGGTTTGTGAGAGCCCTGCTGAACCAGCTGTGATGTGCTGAACTCACTGGGAAAACACCTCTGGAGCCACGTGCCTGCTTCCCCTTGGATATTTGAGTTCTGGGATTGAGTTGTCATAAACCCGCTTTTTCCTTGAACCTGGGGAGAGTAATAGCCCCAAGAGGGTTGGTTTCAGTGTTCTGTGCCCTGACTTCAGGCATGTGAGCTCAAATTCAAGTGCTTTTTGGGATTTCTCACGCCTTAAAGGGATGTAGAGATTTCACTGGCTTTAAACCCCCAATAACTGAACAAAGGACGTGGGAAATCTCAGTTTATTGGGAAATGTGCCTTGCAGCACTTGTGCAGGTGGGCTCGTTGTATCTAATAGTTCAAGGATTGAGTGTGGGGTGGGGGTGACAGGGAATTCAAGCACCAGATGTGGGCATGGATGCTCTGGAAGCAGGAGCTGAGCCATGAGGGAGCTGTTGTGCTGCGCGGGTGACGCCGGGAGGGGGTGGTGGCACAACAGCCTTTTGTTGCCAATGAGCAATGGGGAATGCAGATCCTGTCCCTGAGCCCTGTGGGAATGCTGTGAAGCATGGGAGAGCTCAACCCAACCCAGATAGCCTTGGTAGACTCTGGATTCTGCGTGGAAATCCTTGTGCTTGGCCTGCATCCTGTGGGAAGAGCGAGCTGTGCTGCTCAGGCACAGCAGGGACTCGGGGCTGTGGCATCTCTTGTGTGCTGCCTCCCACTCTCAGGAAGGAAATAGAATACTGTCCCCAGCTACTGAATTGTCCAATTCTGCCTGGTTTGTTCCCTGTCCTTGATTTCTCTCCTTCCCTCTGCCTGCAGCAGTCCTTGCACCTGGCTCCAAAGGGCATTTCCCAGTTAGGCCATGGGTATAAATATTCCTCTATGGCTGCAGAGCCATTAATGTTACAATATTTTCCAGTATGATGAGGAAATGAAATTTATAAACTGGTTTCTACTTAATCCATAAAAGAAACAGTAGAAAAAACAGGTCTTAATCTCTGAGTCTGGAGAGGTCAGTGGCGTAAGAAGCAGTGAGGGTGTCACAGAACCATGGAATGGTTTGGGTTGGAAGGGACCTTAAAGCTCCTCCAGTCCCACCCTTGCCGTGGGCAGGGACACCTCCCACTGTCCCAGGCTGCTCCAAGCCCCAATGTCCAACCTGGCCTTGGGCACTGCCAGGGATCCAGGGGCAGCCACAGCTGCTCTGGGCACCCTGTGCCAGGGCCTCTTCACCCTCACAAGAGAGGATTTCTTTCCAATATCCCATCTAATCCTGCCCCTCTCCAAGGAAAGCCATTCCCCCTTGTCCCTCTGGGTCCTGGTCCAAAGCCCCTCTCTGTGTGCTTTATGAAGCTGTTGGGTTTGTGCTGTGGGGAAGTGTGTTGGCTCCTGGCTATGCTTGATTGGGTTTTGGGTGTGATCTGCAGCAGTGCAGGAGCTTGGATTTGTGATTCTGTTGAGATCTGACAGCCAAAGAGTATTTCTGAGCTCCAAATACAGTGTGGTGGAGGAGCTCACTGGGGAAGTCCCTCGATGTGTCCATTTGCCAGCTCCAGGGATGAACCTGGGATTGGTGTCCAGCTTCATCCCACATGTGTAGTGACAGTGCTGCTGTGAGGTCTCTGTACCTCACAACCAGACACTCAAAGCCCACCCCAAACAATTTCACTCTTTTCCCTGACAGTTTGTGACTTCCCCTTCTCAAACTCGTCAGATGTTTCTTATTTTCTCCTTGAATCCTTCCTGAGGGAGGAGGAGCTGGGAGCATCCCTGTTGGCTCTGCCCCGTGCTGTGTTGGCCATCCAGCTGAAGTGTGGGACCCACAGGAACCTGTCTGATTGTACAGGGGAGGCTGTTGCTGGATCTACACTCAACCCCCAAACTTGGACGGCAAAACTTTCTTGGAAAACAACTTAAATAACTATGTAAGGGAAGGAAAAAACCCCGAGATTGTGCAGCAACAGCAGGAGATTTTTCTGGAAATGCTGTTTAAATTGGGAAATATTCGCTGGGTAAACAGTGCCCAGGGAGCTGAGTGGTGCCCTGCAAATGGTCTGGTGTGGCTGCTGGTGCCTCCTGCCTGTTCCAGAGCTCCCAGCAGGTCCCTGTTGAAGCACTCAGTGCTGCTTTCCCAAGGGAAGGCTGAATCAGAGGCTGCTCATGAGCCATTCTGGATCCTTCTGAGCCGTGCTGGCTCCTGGATAACGCTGGGGTGAAGTCCCTGGAGTGTGTGGTTGGACACTGGGGGGTTCAGATGCAGCCTCTGAACCCCTCAGTGCCCAGATTTCACTGGTTGTGATGTAACAGCAGAGAGTGAAAGCCCAGGTTGAAGGAGACACTGTGATAAGGAGGACAAAACCTCCTGAGTCTTTAGGAGTCTCTCCTGCTCACCTTGTGCTTCTCTGAGCCTGTCCTGGGGAGCTGGCTGAGTGTGAGCTCTGCAGTGACCTACATTTACGCCAGGAGCCAGTGACAGGAGGGGAATTCAGCATGTGGACAGGCTGGGAGAGCTGAGGGTGTTCACCTGGAGAGGAGAAGGCTCCAAGGAGAGCTCAGAGCCCCTTGCAGGGCCTAAAGGGGCTCCAGGAGAGCTGGAGAGGGACTGGGGACAAGGGCATGGAAGGACAGGACACAGGGAATGGCTTCCCAGTGCCAGAGGGCAGGGATGGATGGGATATTGGGAAGATACTGTGAGGGTGGGGAGGCCCAGAGCAGCTGTGGCTGCCCCTGGATCCCTGGCAGTGTCCAAGGCCAGGTTGGACATTGGGGCTTGGAGCAGCCTGGGACAGTGGGAGGTGTCCCTGCCCATGGCAGGGGTGGCACTGGATGGGCTTTAAGGTTCCTTCCCAACCCAACCCATTCCATGATTCTGTGATGTAGAATCAGGTGTGCTGGTTTCTGAGGCTGATAGCAGAGCAATGGTTTTGAGATAATCAGGGAAATCTGTAGGACGAGAGCGTGAGTGTATTTCGGGATATAACTCAAACTGTATTTGGATTTCCCTGTGGAGGTGCCTTAGAACAGGGGTGATACTGGAAACTGGCCTTGCCAGCTTCGAAGGGAAGCCTCAGCTTGGTGCTTGTGTAGCTCCCTGCTGGGGTTTAGGTGGATAATCCAGTTTGGAGACCTGTCCCTCACCACCCCAAGTGTTGCTGGCACCCTTGGGAAGCCGGGACAGAAGGCTACAAGGTCCCTCCAGGTGTCACACCTGCCCTGCTGAACGGGGGCAGCTGTTGAGCTGCCAGGATTGCAGGAATGCTCCGGTCCCAGGGCTGCTGGGAGCTCCCTGACCTCCTGTGGCTGCTGAGGCTGGAATTCTGCTGTGCCTGGGACGCAGGTTCAGCCTCGGTTCCCTGCTGGGTTCCTCTGCCTGATCCTGTTGGAGCTGTCAGACAAGAAGTTGGGTTTTAGGAGGGACAAGACTACCCAGAATGGTGTGGAGCCTTGCTGGTGGAAAGGAAACTTGAAGAGAAATTCCGTGGTCATCCCTTGTGCTTGTTAAGTGTTGGGAGCAGAGTGTGAGCTGGGGTTGTTCATTCCTTGCTGCGTCCAGTATTAACTTCCAGCAGAGCCACACGGTTATAATTACAAATTCTGTATAAGCAGCATCTTCCCAGCATCCAGAGCTCAATCTCTGGCTGGTGGGATATCACCAAAACCACAGCTGTGGAGCTGGCAGACAAAAACCATTTTATTATCTCCTTTTTTCACCTTCTTCTCTTTGCTCTGTAGATAAACCTGTCCTGTGACCCCTTACAGGGAGATTTGTTGTTTATATCCAGGGAGATTTGGTACAGTTGTTAAAAATCGGGAGCATCTTTCTCCTGCACAGCCCTGGCATGCTGAGCAGCCTCCTGGAGCTCAAGTGTCCCTTCAGAACTGGGAAGCAGGTCTTTAACTTATAATTTGCTGCTCTTTTATGGCACTGCAGCGTGTAGCTGCTCTGTCAGGCTGCAGAATCCAAGTCACTGAAATTCAGACTCCAGGAGTTTTAGACTGAAGCCCTTTTAAGGAACTGATACTGTAAATTGTCTTGTCAAGCTCTCTGTGTTTAGATTTGTGGTGTTAAGGAGCTGAAGCAGCTTTTTCAGTTTTAAAAAAAAGGGAGAAATGCTATAAATAATACTTTAAAAAGAAAATCTTTGAAGATTTTTGCAAAATCTGTCATTGTGAGGGGCTGGGATACAAGAGCTGTGCTGGGCTGGTGGGTAGGGTGGGTGATGGTGATGCCAGAATTTTCACCAGTCTGAAATTTCTATGACTGTGTTGAAATAAAAAAGGAGAATGTATATTCAGAGCAGTAACATCTGCTGGCTTGGACAAAATCCATGTGGGAATTGGGACCTGTGCATCCAGAAGAGGTTCAGCAGCTGAAATAGGGTCTTGCTGGCATCGTGGTAAAGGATATCCATGGTTTTAGAGTAAGGAATCTCCTCTCTGATGATCTTAGCACATCCATAACAGCCTTGGTCTTGCCACAAGCCTGATTTTGGGGAGAATCCATGACATCTGTCCATGATTCCTGGCCTGCTCTGTCTGGAGCCAGGTGCCCGGGCTGGACAGTGTTGCCTTGGGCTGATCACTCCAGGCTTCCATGGAGCATGTCCTGTTGCTTTGGGGATCTTGCTGCTGGGAGAAGGGATATATTGATGTTGATATGATGATGTTTGCTATCCCCTGGCTGGGTGGGTGGGTGCTTTAGTCCTCCCTGTGGTATTTTGGGACATTTTTTCTCTTTGGTGTGTCCTGGCCAGGACTCTCTCCAAGGCTGTCATTCCCCCCCAGCCTCCCATGCACAGCTCTAATTCTGGCTTTCCGAGGGCGAATCCCGGCAGTTTTTGCTCCCTCGCAGAGTTAAAAAATCCCGGAGGCTCAGCTGCCTCCACCTCTGTGTGCTCCATGTCCACGTTTAACCTCTCTCAGCCAGGTGCTGTCCATTACTGCGGGAAGGGGAGAACCGGGAAAACTGTCGGGATCACCTTATGCAAGAGCCGAGTGTGAGCGGTGAATAAGCAGATGCAGCTGGCCGGGAGGGCTCTGAAGGGCACCTCTGCTTCTTTGCCTGTGTTTGGACACGGGAGATTGCAGTTGGCTCCAGGCTGGGTCAGGTGCCTGCCTCGTATGTGGGTGCTGATTGATAGGAATTGATTTCCCATGCAGATTGGCATGGGAAGGGAGCTCGGAGAGCAGCATCCCAGTAGCCTTGGGTGGGAGAGCGAGGCTGTTGGAACGTCTGCAGTTGATTTAGTGCAGTCACCTTGGAGACCTTTGCTGTGTGGAGAAGAGACGATGATTTTAGCAGCTCTGTCGAGATGGGAAGGGATCCGTCCTGGGAACACAGCATGTGCTGCAGCGTGAAAGGATGACTTGGGAATGAAAATTGGGACTTGATTCCTTTGAGGCCAACTCACCCCCCCCCCGCAAAAAGTGTAACCACGCTGTGCACTGGGTCTGAACTTACCCTGTGGTGCTGAGAGACACGAACTGTAAGTCTTTAGGAGGCACCAGGAGGATTTCATGTCCACATGTTGAGCTTGGATGTGGCTCTGGGATAAATCTGTCCCACAAAGCAGTGTCAGGGTTGAGCAGGTGAGAGATGTCCTTGAGATGTTTGGGGGCTTTGGGGATTTGAGTTCATGGTCAGGCAGAGTGGCTTCCTTCTGTGTAACAAGCAACCTCAGGAAACAGGTTGGCAGTGGGTATCCCTGGATTGCTGCCCATTCTTCCCGGGGAGGGACCATATCTCCATCCCATAATGAACTTGATCACCGAGAGCAGCTCTAGGCTGTGCCTGTAAAACCTCTCTCAACACACCAACAGACTCCTGTGCTGTGATGTTCTTAAGGAATTTGAGTCATGGAGGTTGGAAAAGCCCTCTGAGATCACTGAGGTCAACCATTAACCCAGCACTGCCAAGGCCACCACTGACCCCTGTCCCCAGGTGCCATATCAACACATTTTTTTGAACACTTCCAGGATGGGAACTCCAGCACTGCCCTGGGCAGTCTGTTCCAATGCTTGACCACCCTTTCCATGAAGAAATGTCCCCAACATCCGACCTGCCCCAGCCCAGCCCAGCCTGAGGCCGTTCCCTCTCCTCCTGTCCCTGTTCCCTGCGAGCAGAGCCCGACCCCCCCGGCTGCCCCCTCCTGTCAGGGACTTGTGCAGAGCCACAAGGTCCCCCCTGAGCCTCCTTTGCTCCAGGCTGAGCCCCTTTCCCAGCTCCCTCAGCCGCTCCTGGGGCTCCAGCCCCTTCCCAGCTCCGTTCCCTTCCCTGGACACGCTCCAGCCCCTCCAGGTCTCTCTTGTCAGGAGGGTCCCAGAGCTGCCCCAGCACTGGAGGTGCCCCAGCAGTGCCAGCACAGGAGACAGGCACTGCCCTGCCCCTGCTGCCACCCCAGGGCTGGGACATGGGAGGTCTAAGCACACTTAGACAAAAAACAATGATGGAAGGGAGGGGGTATAAAGAGCCACAAAATGCTGGATTCTGGAGGTGGGGCAGCTGGGAGAAGGGAGAAAAGCAGCATTGGAAATGAGATGAGAGAAGAGAGCCAGTGGTGTGTAGTTGGTAACTTTGCTTTTAGAGCAGCCAGAAGCAGTGGACGCAGTGGGATGTGAATGTGTAAGGAATGATGGGGTGTTGCTCCTCCAAAGGAACAAGCTCCATCTAAACACCTCAGCCTGGCCTTGTTTCTCCGTTTGAGGACCTTGTTCAGCTTTAGTGACTTGGACGTGAGTACTGCCAGCTCAGGATGTCTCCACAGGTCTGTGCTGTGCAGGAGGGTGCCTGGGAGGTGTTTTGGGGTCAGGTACAGGGGCACTGACACTTGCTTGTCCCTCTGTTCCCGTGCAGGACACAGGCGGAGATGGCCCACACGTGCCGGGGCACCATCAACCTGTCCACGGCCCACATCGACACCGAGGACTCGTGCAACATCGTGCTGTCCAACGGGGGCAGGACCTACCACCTGAAGGCCAACTCGGAGGTGGAGAGGCAGCGCTGGGTCACGGCCCTGGAGCTGGCCAAGGCCAAGGCCATCCGCATGCGGAACAACCAGTCAGGTACGGGGCACCTGATGTGCAGCCAGAGCCTCCCAGTTCCTCCTGGTCAGCCACTCCTCTGTGCCTGTTAAATGGTGCAGAACCCACCCAGATATGGTTTCATGCAGAGCTGGAAGTTGCTGATGGTCTCCCAGGAACACAAAGGGTTGGACACAGCCCTGCTGCACCCATTGTCATCTCAGCTTCCTGGGCAGCTCTGAGCAGGTCTTTAAAGCCGTGGGAATGGCTGTAAATTGTGGAGAGCCAGTAACAATGGGCTGATGGTGCTGCTTCTGGAGGGCAGGATGATGTGTCTTTCTCCTGAAGACTTCGTGCTGGGAATGCTGCAAACGCCGTGCTCAGAGGCCTGGGAACACCACATGGGTGGTGTTCCATAGCTTGGGGAGGTTTGGTGGATGAATGACACAGATATTTAGTTGAGGTTTCTCTCTGCGTGCGTTGCTCCTTCTGCCCCTTTGTTGTGGTGTTTGTTGGAGTAGTTTTGGGACAGCTACACTTTGTAAAGCTGTCAGAGCCCTGTGCCTGCTCCACAGCTCCTCCCCAGAGTGACATTGTTTCTGCTCTGTAATGGGTCAGTGAGAGGCTTGACAAACAGAATGTTTTAGAAATATTTCAGTAATTATGTGATTCTGTATTTCAATGTTTATAACTCTTCTGGGATTAACATTGGGTTTTCTTCCACAAGCAAGCACAGCTTCAAGCTGCAGTAAACAAACCTCAGAAATGGAAAAGAGAAGGCTCCAGGGAGACCTTAAAGCCCCTTCCAGTGCCTGAAGGAGCTTCAAGAGAGCTGGAGAGGGACTTGGGACAAGGGCCTGGAGGGACAGGACACAGGGAGTGACTTCCCAGTGCCAGAGGGCAGGGCTGGATGGGATATTGGGAAGGAATTGTTCCCTGGGAGGGTGGGCAGGCCCTGGCACAGGGTGCCCAGAGCAGCTGTGGCTGCCCCTGGATCCCTGGCAGTGTCCAAGGCCAGGTTGAGTGGGGCTTGGAGGGGATAGAGAGGTTGAACTAGATGATACTTCAAAGTCCCATCCAACCCAAACCACTCTGTGATTCTAAGTGCTGTGAACTCTCTGTTCCTTAAAATTCCATCTCTGGAATATGCACATACTGACAGGGAGCCCAGCTGACCCAGGAGAAGGTGGAAGTTTCTGGGCATGCTTGTTTAGCCAGGCAGGGTGGGACACTGTGCTGGTCCCGGCTGCAGTGAGCTGGCTATGGGGGCTGTCACGTCCTTCAGCTGGGTGGGTGTGTGGGAAAGGATCTCCTGGAAAGGTGGATGTGAGGAGAAGGATCTCCTGGAGAGGGGGGTGTGTGGGAAAGGATCTCCTGGAAAGGGGGATGTGTGGAGAAGGATCTCCTGGAGAGGAGGGTGTGTGGAGAAGGATCTCCTGGAGAGGGGGATGTGTGGAGAAGGATCTCCTGGAGAGGGGGGTGTGTGGAGAAGGATCTCCTGGAAAGGTGGATGTGAGGAGAAGGATCTCCTGGAGAGGAGGGTGTGTGGAGAAGGATCTCCTGGAGAGGAGGGTGTGTGGAGAAGGATCTCCTGGAGAGGGGATGTGTGGAGAAGGATCTCCTGGAGAGGGGATGTGTGGCTTTACCTTTCCTTTGGGGCCGTGGGGCTGTGGCAGCGCTGGGTCAGTGTGGAGCGGCTGTGGGGGGCTGTCAGCCACGCTGCCTCCCGAGTCAGGCACAGCTCTTTGGGTTTGTGTCCTCCCATAGAAACAGCAAATGCAGAGCCTGGCTGTCCTGAGGCTGCGGCTGTGCCCAGCTCCCGGCCCTGGCTCTGGCAGGCTCCGAGGTGAGGGCAGTGCTGCCGCCGTGGCTGTGCTGACTCAGCTCTGATCCAGGCCATGGAGCTGATGGGAGAGAAGATCCATGCCACACTCCTGCTTTTCCAGGCTTTCCTGATCTGATCAGAGAGGATAAGACCCTGTAATTGGGTGCTGAATCCTTGTGCTGTGGAGGTATAGCTGAGCACATCAGTGAATTATTTTATGCCTTGATGTTCACCTGGCTGATGGTTTGTCCCAATTAGAGATCTTTAAATTATAGTAAAGGGTGGCTGTGTGTAAGGTTTGGCTGTTTGGCTTGAATCAAAATAGAATTCCTCCAGTTGTGCCCCTGTGAGCACTGGGGTGGATGTTTACAAGTAAAGGGGAGAGGTTCTGGATTTGCTGTAGAAGTCCCCAGCCTTTTGAGTATGCTCATGTGTGGAATTGTTTGAGTTGCCTCCTTGTATCCTGAGTGATCCCCAAAACCTGTGTGTTCCCCAGGCTGCTCTGCGGAGCCCAGGTGGGCTCCAGTGGGTGCAAAGGGTGGTGAGCAGCTGGATGGATTTGTGCCCTCAAGGAGGAGCATCCGTGCCTCTGGGAGGCTGGAAGGTGGGAAGAGGGTTACAGGGGGCAGGTGAGGTGGGCAGAGGAGCAGGTTTATGTCTGATGCTGTCTGTCCTTCTGGGAAAGGACACAAGGAGCATTCTTACGGCCATCTCTGCTCATGGACACCGCCTGCTGCCCTGCCTGCTGCAGTGGCCAGGGCCTCCCCACCCTCACTGGCAGGAGTTTCTTCCCAATCTCCCATCCAGCCCTGCCCTCTGGCAGTGGGAAGCCATTCCCTGTGTCCTGTCCCTCCATGCCTTGTCCCAAGTCCCTCTCCAGCTCTCCTGGAGCCCCTTTAGGCCCTGGAAGGGGCTCTGAGCTCTCCCTGGAGCCTTCTCCTCTCCAGGTGAGCACCCCCAGCTCTCCCAGCCTGGCTCCAGAGCAGAGGGGCTCCAGCCCTTGGAGCAGCTCTGTGGCCTCCTCTGGACTCCTCCAGCAGCTACAGGTGTTTCCTGTGCTGGGCCCCAGGGCTGGGGCAGCTCTGCAGGTGGGGTCTCACCTGAGCAGGGCAAAGGGGCAGAATCCCCCCTCCCCTGCTGCCCACGCTGAAGGATCAGCCCAGGGCTTAGGGGCTTTCAGAGCTGGGGCATGGCCACCCCTCAGCCATCAGCCTCAAAGTCCTTGTCCCCAGGGCTGCTCTCAAGGAGTTCTGCTCCCAGTCTGCGCTCATGGCTGGGATTGCCCTGATCTGCATGCAGGACCTGGCATTTGGACTTGTTGAACCTTGTGGGGTTCTCCTGGGCCCTCTCCAGCTTTCCACACTCGTGGATGTTCCCATCCTTCTGTTGTGTCAACTGCACTGCTCAGCCTCGAGTCACCCAGAAACCTGCTGGAGCCTGAGCTGGGGTTCTCCATTTGCTGTTTTTGCAGGAATCAGTGATCCCTCCGTGCTGTCAGGGTGTTTGAGATTCGATGGGAAATTTGATGGGTAAAAGGACTGGTAAATGGGGATAACACTGCACATATCTTTACTGCTGGGTCACCATTTTGGGGTGGATGAGAAGGGTCTTTCCCCCAGGAGTTCTCCTGAATTAAACAGCTGTGGAAGTGTTTTTAACTCGGCTGCTGGCTGGAGCTGTGCACCCCCAGGGACCATTTCACAGGACTGCTTTTCAAGTCTGTTTTTAACAGCAAAACCTGTCCCCAAACCAGGTATGGGATGGGAGACTTTGCTGGTCTGTGTGTGAGGGAGCTCTGGTTTCCCCTCTGCCCACTGTGCAGGCAGGAATATTTTGGTAACAAGCTGTGACCTGGGATGTTGGTACTGAGAGATGTGACCTGAGCTCCCTGTCCTCATCCTGCTTCCCAGGGAGAAACCTGCCCGGGGATTTCGGGCGGATTAGCGGCAGAAAGTGAGAGCGGAGCCGAGCTGCTGGTTTAGCTCTCTCCTCAGTTACCACGTGTGCTTAATTCCTCTAAAACACTGCAGAGTGTGGCAGGAGCACAGGACAGTCCCAGACCAGACTCAGCTCAGCCAAACCTGGCATTCCTGTTTTTAGGTGGGATTGCAAAGTGTTGGTAAAGTTGTAGTAAACTCGATTTCTCCTCATCCAGTTCCATCACCTGCTTCTATCAGTGCTGGGTGTGGCCCTGTGCTGTTACCTGGCCTGAAAATCAGATTTCTGTATTCACCCTCTGTATGTGGTGACTGTGGTTGGTGGATTTTCTTTGAACAAATATAAAAATAGATATAAAACTATCCTTTCTTTTTAGAGCAGTATCATGACATCCAGGAATTGTATGAGTGCTGAATAGATGAGGATTGTTTTCTTGGCTCTGTGATAAGGGGATCTTTGGAAAAGTGTGCAAAGGAAGGGTGGAAATCTGTCCCTGGTGTTTTAAGCTCCAGGAAAACTCCCCAAAATGGACTTGGGCTGCTTGCAAAGGGAGTTAGTGACTCCTTTTGGCTCCCTGCTCGGGGATTCCTGGGAGAAGAGGGGGTGAGAGCTGTGTTGTGATTCCAGTGCTCGCCTGGTCAGAGCAGATTGCAGGCTGACAGAAGGTGATTTTGGTGTTCATGGTGCTGAAATCCAGGAGTTCACTGGAGAGGTCAGTGCTGGTGTCTGTACCAAGAACAACTCACCTGCCAACCACTCTCAGAGGTGTCTGGTTCCTTTGGTTGAGGCTGGAGTCAGTGCAACAGAAGAACTGGGAATTGATAATCAGAGTGGAAAAGAGGGAATGCAGGTTTCCTCCCAGTGCTGCCGTGATCTTTTCCATGGAGATGCCCTGAAAACCCAAACAACTAAACAGGCACAAGATTAACCAGAGAAACAAAACCTTCTCCAACAAGGGAAGGAGCATGATGGAAAGGAAATACTTCATGGGAGAAGGACAGCTGACGGTGCCACATGGTGATGGTCAGTGGTGCAGAAAATGTGCTGCAGCCCCAGGAGTGGCTGAGGGAGCTGGGAAAGGGGCTCAGCCTGGAGCAAAGGAGGCTCAGGGGGGACCTTGTGGCTCTGCACAAGTCCCTGACAGGAGGGGGCAGCCGGGGGGGTCGGGCTCTGCTCGCAGGGAACAGGGACAGGAGGAGAGGGAACGGCCTCAGGCTGGGCTGGGGAGGGGCAGGGTGGACATTGGGGACATTTCTTCATGGGCAGGGCTGTCCAGCCCTGGCACAGCTGCCCAGGGCAGTGCTGGAGTCCCCATCCCTGCAGGGATTGAACAGCCACGTGGATGTGGCACTTGGGGACAGGGGTCAGTGGTAGATTGCCAGCCCTGGCAGTGCTGGATTGATGGTTGGACTTGATCTTAAAGGTCTTTTCCAACCTCAGCAATTCTGTGACTGAGTCTAGGAAAAGTTGGGGACAAGTGCTTATAGCAAGAAGAAGGAGGGGGTTAACAGGTCATAGGTTTAAATGGAGCAGGAATAATTAATATTTTGTAGAACACCCAATTAAATGGTGGCACTTGCTGCCAGGAGCCAGAAAATCCAGGGAGACTCAACAGATTTGGGCACAGTGTCATCCCTTGGGGTACAAGCTGTAACTGTGTATGCAGTGTGACCTGGGGGCTCCTCAGGCAGCACAGCTCCGAAAGTGAAGGATCAGTGCCCAGAGGAACCACTGCCTGTGCCCTGTCCCAGTATCCTGTTTCCAAAACACCAGCTGCAGTTTGCTTGCTGGGGAAGAGATGGAATTTCCTGGGTGTTTGGGCTGACCTTGTGCAACCATCCCGGGGAGGATTGACTCTGAAACCAACACCCTGTGGTGTGGGTCAGGGATCTGGGATAATGGGGTTTGACTGCTTGGGTTACCTGGTTATTCTTCCTGACTTAATCCATTGTTTTCTTCTTGGAAAACAGAGAGCAATTGCTTTTGGGGGCTTTCTGTGGACTGCAGGAGGGTGGGAGCTCCAAGCAGGGGAAGGAGGAGGGTTGGTTGTTCTGATCCCTCTGCTGTGGTCCTGGGGTGAGTTCCTGTTGCAGCAGAGTGGAAAGGGAGAATCCAGCTCTGGAGAGGGACACTGGAGCTGTAGGGATCCCACTGCAGGGGTGGGGTGGGCAAGGGGCAGCTCAACCCAGCATCCCAGGTCCAGCACTTATGGCAGCATTAAAAAATAGCCATAATTAATTATTCCTCAGCTTTCCCTTTAATCACTCCACTGATAATGTCGCTTTTGTTGCTCTGCTCATTTTAGCTGGTTTTTGTCCTTTTTCCAAGGCAGGGGTTTGTTTGCAAAAGCCGTTTTGACTTGGGCCTGTGACACTGCAAAGCATCTGGCACCTTCCCTGTCCCACCCCATGAATTATCCCCTTGTGCTCCGCCCTGGCCTCACAGAAGCTCCTGGCCAGGTGGCCTTGGCTTGTGGCTGTGCTGGGGTTGTGGCAGGACGGGACAATCCGTGTCATTGTTGTCCCAGCTCATGGCTGGCTGTACCAGTCCTGCTATTCCCAGCTCTTTGACAGCAGCATTCCCTTCTCCCCTCCTCCCTGTGAGTCTCCCCGGCACTGTGAGCTGTTTTCCCTGTGCTCGAGGGCTCGTGCCTGGAGGCACCGGCTGCCAGCGCTGTCACCTTGCTCTTCTAATTGTCTTTTTATCCTTGGACTCTGGATTTTCCCAGGCTGTTGTTAACTATGCCAGGAGCTGCTGCTGTGGGAAATAGAATTGACAGTGCTGCTGATGGAGTTGTTTGCTTGGATTTCCCACTCCTGAGATGATTCCTGTCTCCTCTCAGTGCCTTCTTCACTCTCTTCTGTTCCCCCCTGCAGCTGGCTCCCCAGTTTCCCATTGGATTGGGGTGGGTTGGTCCACCTGCAGCCACCACTTCAGCTCCTCCTGCCACAGCCAAGGGGATGCTGGAGGGCAGGAAGGGTTTGCAGAGTGATCTGGACTGGCTGGATCCATGGGAACCTGTGCCAGGGAGAGGGACTGTGAACAAAGGGCCTGGAGTGACGGGTTAGATGGGATACTGGGAAGAAATTCCTTCCTGTAAGTGTGCTGAGGCCCTGGCACAGGGTGCCCAGAGAAGCTGTGGCTGCCCCATGCCTGGAAGTGTCCAGGGCCAGGCTGGACATTGGGGCTTGGAGCAGCTTGGGACAGTGGGAGGTGTCCCTGCCCAGGGCAGGGGGTGGGACTGGATGAGCTTTAAGGTCCCTTTCCACCCCAAACCAGTGCAGGGTTCTCTTATGTACACAGCCTCCAACTGCTCCCTTCTCCTGGCTGCTGCCTGGCGGTGCAAACACGAGGAGGAGGAGGAGAGGAATCTTTAGATTTTTTAATTTCACAAGCCAGGAACCACTTCCCTCCCCTCCCCTCTCTCCCCCGCCTTGTTTTTTTCTAACCTGTTTTTAATTCCCTTGCTGCTGTTTTCCACTGCACTTGCACGTGGGGATGGAGTAACCCCAGAGCTGTGCTTCCCTCCTCTCTGTGGTGCCTCTCTTCCCGTGATTCCCAGGTACCACATCATGTTCCCTCTTGTTGTTTTGCAGATGTAATCCGTGATAATCATTCCCAGCGAAGGAGCCCAGAAAACAGTACTTACATAACAGCACGAATTAAACATTCCAGCAGGAGCTCAGAGCAGCCAGCAGTATTTAGGCCATTCCTGCTGCTCCTGCCTCATCCTCTGGAGTGAGTGAAGGAGCCGTGGCTGGTGTCCATGGTCCAGTGGAAGCTGCCCCTGCCCAGGGCAGGGGTTGGCACAAGATGAGCTTTAAGATCCCTTCCAACCCAAACCAGTCCATGTTTCTGTGACAGGATGAGGAAGAATGGCTTCCCACTGCCAGAGGGCAGGGATAAATGGGATATTGGGAAGGAATTGTTGCCTGAGAAGGTGGGGAGGCCCTGGCACAGGGTGCCCAGAGCAGCTGTGGCTGCTCCTAGAGCCCTGGCAGTGTCCAAGGCCAGGCTGGACATTGGGGCTTGGAGCAGCCTGGGACAGTGGAAGGTGTCCCTGCCCATGGCAGGGGTGGGATGGGATGAGCTTTAAAGTCCCTTCCTGCCCATACCATTCTGGGATTCTGTGATTCAGAAGTGGGATGGGAATTGATGTCACAGCTCCTGCTGCTCTCCTGTGCTGCTCTTACCCCTGCCCAAGAGCACAGGCACATCCCCCTGCCTCCCCTGCCCTGTGCCACTGCCCAGGGAATCCTGGTGCTCCTCTCTCCGAGCAGTCCCCCTGTCCTTCCACCCTCTTGGCAGTCTCTTGGAATGTTTTAGGGCTGCTGAAATCCCTCAGCAGGGTTGGTATTCGGCTGTGTGTGGCGAGCCAGGTCCTGTGGTGGTTTCTCCATGGAGCTTCTTGGGCTCCTGTGTTTTCAGCATTCCAGGTGAGGCTGCAGCAATAACGCCCTGGAAATAAATATGGGAACGTGACAGAGCAGAGGAGTGGTGGGGGCGAGGCTCTGGGAAGGGCTGGAGCAGCAGGAGCCGAGCAGGGGTGGGCAGGAGGCTCTGTGCCCACGCCGGAGCTCGGGGAAAACGCTCCTGCGGCAGGAGGGGGGTGGGATGTGCAGCACGAGGATTCTGGGGGAGGTTTAGATGGGATATTGAGGAAAATTCCTTCATGGAAAGGGTGGTCAGGCATTGGAATGTGCTGCCCAGATGGTGGAGTCCCCATCCCTGGGGGGATTTAACAGCTGCGTGGATGTGGCACTTGGGGACGTGGGTGGCCTTGGCAGTGCTGGGGAACAGTTGGACTCGATGATCTCAGCGGGCTTTTCCAACCTGAGTGATTCCATGATTCTCCGAACTCTGCTGGCACACCAGGCCCCTTCTTTCCTCACCAGGGTGACCTGGGACAGCTGTGGTGAAAGAAAAGGCTCTTTTTTGGCTGAGCTGATGCAGAAGGAGTTTGGTGCAGGAATACAGGGAGGAGAAATCTTTCTGGGTCCTTGCTCAGTCCTACCTGGTGCCTGTGGGAGCTGGGAGGGTGGGCAAAACCCAAGGGCTAAAGGATCCTGTTGTAGACATTGGGCTCACTTCACCCCGTAGCAAGGTGGAGAGCAGATTCTTCTCCAGCAAAAATGGGAGGGAGAGAGATAAATTCCTATGGTGAGGATTGTGCTACTGCTAGAGCTGATAAATAGCAGGGCAAAACTGGTTATAAATTGATAAATGGATAAATACCAGGGCAGAATGGTCTCTGCTGTGCCGTGTTTGTAGGTACCACAAATCCATTCTTGTTTCCTGCAATGCTGTGGACGGTGTTACTGGTTTGTGTTTTTCCCATGCTCATCTCCTGTGTTTCTTTAAATCTCTTTTTTTCCCCCTCATTTCATTATTTATGGCTCTTTCCCCCTGTGCCCTGGGCAAATACTGTGAGTGCGTGGCCTGAGTAAGGGGATTTCCATCATTCCATGTTTTCCAGCTGTTTAGAAATCAGTGTTTCCTTTCTCTAATTCTCAGTGCCTTTTTTTTTTGTTGCTTCCACATGATCTCCTCCCTTCCACACATCTTTTTGACAAAAGAATTTCCTAAGGTCACTTGGCAAGGCTGCAAAGCCCAAACCAGTGACCCCTGGGCAGCTGTACCTGCATTTCACCTTAACTCAGGGCTAATTATTTCCCTTGGGGAATTGCAAGTGGCACTTTGTGATTTCCAGCCAAAGAGGTTGGAACAGCCTTTGCAGGGTCATAGAATTGTGGAATGGATTGGGGTTGAAGGGACCTTAAAGCTCGTCTTGCCCCAAAGGCAGGGACACCTTTATCCCAAGCAGGCAGAGCATTCCAATTCCCAGTGCCCGGCTGGTGCCCAGCAAGGAGGGACCATCTGCACTGAGTTCGTCCCAACTCCAGCTAAAAGTTCCCAAAATGACAAACCCAGTTAATATTAGCAAGTGCAGCAGGGAAGGAACAACAAGGATCATCCTTCCCACTTCTGCACCCACGCAGGAAGGGGGATTTTTAAGATCTCAGGGAATACACAGTGCTTGCCTGGCAGGGACCCAAGAGAGACTCACCCTTGGTGCCAAGGCTTTGAGCAAGAAAACACTTTTATATACTACAAAGTTGTTCTTTTTCACAACAGGCGAAAAAATGTGGTTTCCCTAAGTACCAGTGACACACCAGGTTTAGCTCGGGAAGACTTTCAAAAATATTTGTGCTAAAAATAATAGCAAGACTTTCAAGCACTGCTGGTGCTGTCTAAAATGGGAGCATGCATCGTATTTATATGCTGGAAAACCTTATTCCCAAACTTAGATTCCCAGGTTTCTGGAGAAACGACACATGAAAAGGGAGTGGACACACAGATAAGGCAAAACTTTATCCACTGGGAGAACCAAAGGATGAGAGTACCTGAGGGGAGCCTACCAGAAAGATGGAATTTGGATAAGGGCTGGAGGGACAAGGGGGAATGGCTTCCCACTGCCAGAGGGCAGGGCTGGATGGGATTTTGGGCAGGAATTGTTCCCTGGGAGGGTGGGCAGGCCCTGGCACAGGGTGCCCAGAGCAGCTGTGGCTGCCCTGGGTCCCTGGCAGTGTCCAAGGCCAGGTTGGACATTGGGGCTTGGAGCAGCAGTGGGAGGTGTCCCTGCCCTTGGGATGAACAATTCCAGCACAGAGGATTCCCGGGAGGGTGAGAGGGTGTGGTGTCCTCATAGAGATGTGGCTGCAGAAGGGGACAAAGCCCCGCAGCACGTCCTGCTCACCCCGGCTCTTGTGCCCTGAGCTCCCTCTCAGTGCTGGGAACAGACTCTTGTTACTGATTTTTAAGGCCAGTTCCAGCTTTAAGTAGTTTTTAATGCCGTGTTTAGCAACACAACAGGGATTTTCATACAATTGGGAGCACCAAGGGGCAGCTTCCCAGCTCAGGGAATCAGTTCAGTATCTCACTGTTATTGTCAGTCATTTAAATTCCCACGGGCTTTTTTCTTCACCTGGCACAGAAAAAGGCTGTTGGAGGTAAATCCAGTTTGAGCTCTGGAAACAATAACAGTTCTTGCTAATTAAAAATGAGTCACTGGGTGAAAACTGATCCTTCAATGGGTCTGGCATCTCTAGAGGGTTGGGCTGGGGCAGAGGGGGAGGTGGCAGAGCTGCTGGACACAGAGGAATGAGGGACGAGCAGGAAACCTTGTGGTGTTTGTGTCTCATGAAGCCAAACAGCTCCTGCTCCTGGCCGCAGAAGGGAAAATGGGATTTGGGCTGGTGGTGGGATACCACAGCTCTGTGCAACCCTGGCAGGGCACAGGGAGTCCCTCAGGGTTGCCCCTGCACATAAAGGAATTTGGGTTGGATGTTCATTTGTTACTCAGGGATCAGGGAATTGCTGCGTCTCACAGCTTGAGGGAACAGAGTACCTGTAGAGCCACGGGTGGCTTCTGTCCCCATGGGGTTTCTGACATCCCTCTGGACAAGGTACATGGGATATCTGAGCATGCTGCACTCACAGAATCACAGAATTCTTCGGCTTGGGAAAGCTCTCCAAGATCACCCGAATCCCTCCATTCCCCAGCACTGCCAAGGCTGCCACTAATCCACATCCCCAAGTGCCACATCCACGTGGCTGTTAAATCCCTCTGGGGATGGGGACTCCAGCACTGCCCTGGGCAGCTGTGCCAGGGCTGGACAGCCCTGCCCATGAAGAAATGTTCCCAATATCCACCCTGCCCCTCCCCAGCCCAGCCTGAGGCCGTTCCCTCTCCTCCTGTCCCTGTTCCCTGCGAGCAGAGCCCGACCCCCCCGGCTGCCCCCTCCTGTCAGGGAGTTGTGCAGAGCCACAAGGTCCCCCCTGAGCCTCCTTTGCTCCAGGCTGAGCCCCTTTCCCAGCTCCCTCAGCCGCTCCTGGGGCTCCAGCCCCTTCCCAGCTCCGTTCCCTTCCCTGGACACGCTCCAGCCCCTCCAGGTCTCTCTTGTCAGGAGGGTCCCAGAGCTGCCCCAGCACTGGAGGTGCCCCAGCAGTGCCAGCACAGGGGACGGGCCCTGCCCTGCTCCTGCTGCCCCCCCCAGGGCTGCCACAGCCCAGGTGCCCTCGGCCTTCTTGGCCACACCTGGGCACATCGGGGCTCGTGTCCAGCTGCTGTGACCAGCACCCCCAGGGCCTTTCCTGCCGGGCACTTTCCAGCCTTGCTGGTTTGCTCCCAGCTCCCATCCCAGGCGATGCAGCAGGAGCAGGTTGCCCTCTCCTGGCACGATGCTTCCATGGATTCCTGGCTGCCCGTGAAGCTCAGTTTGCTGCGAGGTTTCCCAGCTCTTGCGTAAGCCCTGTCCTTGTGGAGAGCCCGGCCTTGAAGGCGCCGAGATTATTTGCTGCCTGTGCTTGACTTTACAACTGGCCTTTAATGGATGTCTTGGAAAAGCGGGATTTGCCAGCCAGACCCTGCTCGGACACTCCAGTGCGGCAGGAGAGTCAGGGCTGCTACTCCTCTCCCAGCATTCCAGCCCCTTTCCCAGCCCCAGGCAGAGCCCTCAGGCTGCTCACAGCATGTGGGGACCCCCAAATTCCCCCTGCACCGGCACTCCAGGCTGGAAGTGGCTCACCCAGCTGGGCTGTGCTGGCACCTTGTGGTGCCTGTGCTCCTGCAGCACCTCGGCTCCTCTCAGCGCTGGAATCTGATGCCAGCAGAGGCTCCTTTGGGGCATTTCCCCCAGCCCACCTGGGAAATTTATAATTCTTGTGGAGTTTTTGGAGTCTTTAAGCTAAAATTGTCACTCTAGGGAGTGAAGATCCACTTGCAGAGGATATAATGCTGCTTTTTTTTCTGCTCAGCTTTTTAATTTATTTGAGGAAAATCTCTGTTGTGTAATAACTTGGAGCCTGCTCCATTGGCTCCGTCGGTGAGGGGTGGGATTCATGGAATGCCGCTCCTGCTGGGAGGTCTGCTGGAGGTCTTGGCCCTGCTGGGCTGAGGACATTTGGTTCCCCTGGGTGGGCTCAGCAACCTCTGCCGCAGGAGCCCTGTCCCGGGATAAGTGTGAGCAGGGATCCAGCTCCAGCTTCCCCCAGGAGGCCGTGCCGGATGCAAGACACAAACTTAGCGCAGAGCCACTTCTCCAAGGATGGATGCAGCACCAGAGCCTGCCTTTTTCCATGGAAAATGACTTCTCGTGGTGCTGTAATAACATCATATTGGCAGGGATGCTGCTCCTGGAGATGGATAACCAGGGAGTTTTGACCTCAGTTATTAGATTTGTAGCTTCAACTAAAAATTCAGCTCTTAGGAGTGTTTCCAATTTTAAATGAATCTCCTCAGGGAGCAGCTCTCCCTCTGGCAGTAACTCATGCACGAGGAACTCAAATATTCATTTACAGTTAAAGCTGGGCAAGGGAAGGGAAAACAAGGAGGACTGAAAACATGACAGGATGACAAACACCCAATTTGGGATTTTCCCCCAAATGTGCTGATAGGAGCTTAAAGTGCTGCCAGAACCTCACTGAAGGGTCTGGTGGGTGTTAGATTTAGGAGCACAGTGGCGACAGCGGCACACTGGGTGATCCCTCAGCTCCTGACAGGATGGAGGGAGGAAGAGCTGTGCAGAGCCCTTGGATGCAGACAGCAGCAGCAAGAAGGATCTGGTGGTGTAAAGTGCTGACTCTGACTTGGGAGAGGATGGAGGGACAGAAAAGCTGTTAATCCTTTTTAAACAAGGTCCTGGATGCTGCAGGAGGAGCTTTTCCCGCCATGGAGGTTGGTTTATGAAGAGGAAGTTCAGCTTGGACATCAGGAAAAATTTCTCCATGGAAAGCATTGTTAAACATTGGAAGGGGCTGCCCAGGGAGGTTTGGAGTCCCCATCCCTGGAGTGTCCAGGGAAGGCCTGGATGTGGCACTCAGAGCTCTGGGCTGGTGACAAGGTGAGCATCAGGCACGGCTTGGACTCGATGGCCTTGGAAGGGTTTTCCAGCCTCAGTGATCCTGGGATTGTGTGGTTCTGGGGAGGTTGGTGCTCCCAGTGCTGCCAGGTTCGGAGCTGTGACCCGCAGCCAGCCCGTGAGCACAGCCAGCAGCACCGTTCCCCTCTTCCCAGAAATGGTGCAGAGTGTGCTTGTTCCTGGCAGGATTCCCTGCTGGAGGAGGGATCCAGGGATGGAGCAGGGGTGCTGCCATGCCGGGGCACGCAGTTTCCTGGGTGCTGTGTGGGGAGCATTGGAAGAGGTCTCCTGCCTGAACGTAATTCCTGCAGACTGCAGGGAATTATGGGCTCCGTGGAGAGCGTCGGGATCTCTGTCTCTGCCTGTGGGACTGCCTCTGGAGCAGGGTGGTTTTGCTGGTGTTGTGACTCCACAGAACCAGCAATTCCCTTTCCAGTGGGACTGCATCTCCCTGCCTCAGCTCCCAGCTAACCCACCTCTCACCTCTCTTCCCTGTCATTTTAAGGCAGCTCAAGTGGCCTCTCCCTTCCTTCTCTGCCCTGGGGAGCCTGACCCAGAGGAGCATTTTCCTGCTCCCTTTCCGTCCTTGGCATCTTGTCAGTAAGCAGTGCAGAGAAAATGTGCTGGAGGGTGAATGTCTGGCTTTAAACAAGGAAAGCAATAAAAAAACCTCAAATTCCCTCCAGGTTCTGCCTCTGCTCTCCAGCCCCTGGCTGCAGGATGGAGCTCCTGGGTGAACCAAGTTCCTCCAGCAGTCTGGGAGCAGAACTCTTGGAGTGTGATGGAAAACTCACATGTGAGCTCTTCCAACTGCCTATTTACACTAGAACAAGGGTATTTTGATTATTCCACTGATTTCTGTCTCGAGGGTGAATGGTGTAACTGAAGAATCCCAGATTTCCATAGCACACTGTGGGATTCAGTGTCACCAACGTGGGGCACGTGGGGTTTCTCCCACTGCAGCAGCATTTTTAGGAGGAATACAATAAATGGAGTCAGGAGCAAACTGTAAAGAAAAAGCCAGTTGTTGAGCAGAGCTGCTGAAGAGCCTTCAGGGATCTGTTCCCCTGGAGACAACCTTGGTGGCTGGGCTTGGACCAGGTTGGATTCTGGGCGTCCCTGGGTTGAGATTTGCAGCCTGGAGATGGCAAGAAGGGGCTTGAACTGCTCAGGATGTACAGTGGTGTTTCCTGGTGATATCTGGGGGCTGGAATCCTTCTCAGTCAGGAAGGAAAACCCCGCACTATAACTTGGTTGGGTTTTTTCTTTACTTTTTACTATGTAAATAATTCTTTCTTAGTTCCCTCAGAGCAACAGAGAAGATCCAACGTTCTCTCCCTGCCTGGAGAAGGTTTAAAGTGCTGAATATGTTTCCTTTTGAAAGTCCTAAGAGTTTTCTGACAATGTAGGCATGGGGAGATTGGCTTTTCCTGGGAGGGAGGAGACGAGCAGGAAGGGTTGGAGAAGAGGTCCTGGCACAGGTTGTCCAGGAAGTTTGTGGATTCCCCAGGATCCCTGGCAGTGTCCAAGGCCAGGTTGGATGGGGTTTGGAGCAGCCTGGGACAGTGGAAGGTGTCCCTGCCCACGGCAGGGGGAGGAACTGGATGGGCTTTAAGGTCCCTTCCCACCCAAA
>NW_024581201.1:0-15534 GCF_017639235.1 Corvus kubaryi
GTGGGTTTGTGCAGACGGGCTGTGGGCTCAGCGAGGAGCGTGTCAGACACCCCGAGGCTGCGAGGCTGAATCCAAAGCAGTGTCAGCTTTGTAGGTTCTCTTGTGCTGCTTGTCTCTCACTTGAGTGGTGAAAATACAAACGTGGATGTTGGTGTTTTAATGCTCTAGAAAGGTGTCCCTGTGCATGGCAGGGAGGTGGAATGAAAGGAGCTTTAAGGTCCCTTCCCACCCAAACCATTCAGGGATTCTGTGATTTGTATCGTGTTTATTCTTGTCACTTGGAACACAAATGCTCTGTCACCCTCCGTGTTGTGGAGCAGATGCTGTCTGCTCCTTGTACTTGTTCCTTGTACTTCAGGACAAGGAAACAATCTTGGATATTAGAGATGGTTGAGCTCCATAAAATAATAAGTCTTTAAAGGGCCAAACCCCCTGAGACAGGAATTCTCTGTAAAGGTTATGCCAAAGCTGTTTTCCTCCCGACATAAAGTTCATCAGCTGATTTCCTCTCAGCTCCAGCTGCTGACACGTAGCCTGAAGCAGATCCCAGAGCTCCAGCTCCATGTCAGGTGTGAATATAAGCTCTTCCAGCTCTAAGAGAGACCAGGAACCTGGGTTCTGGGGTTGAACCACAGCAGGTAACAGTGCAGAAGGTAAATGATGTGTTTATCTACTTGAAGTTGTTGAAAACCCTCAAAGAACTTAAGCCAGATAACCTCCCCTCCCCCCAAAAATGTAGTTGCCTCTCAGTAATTCAGCTAATTTACTGTAATCCTTTCTGGAATTCTTTAACTCTGCTCAAAAAGGCTGTTGGAGTTTAACACCCCACTTGTAACCATGTCAGAATATTATTTTTATGTGTTGATGCCAAGTCTGTCACGAGCAAACAAATGGTTTTCTTCAACAATTATTTTAGATGGGAACAACCAGGTTTATTTTAAGACCATTTGATCTGTTTTAGGCTGAAACAACAAACATAAACACCCAAGGAAATTATTCTGAGCAGCATGTGAAGGAGTTGAAACTTTGTGGAGCTTTCAGGCAGGGCAGACGTTCAGCAACTGCTTGGGAAAAGGGATGCTGGAGGGTTTTGTGCTTCTTTTCATCGCTGGGCTTGATGACAACTGAGTTAATTTGGTTGTGAGTCAGGAGTACAAAAATACAGTGCAGAACACGTGGTGAAGTCTTTCTTAAGTGGAGAAAAACCTCCATGATACTCTTCAAAACCAGCGCTCTGAAATAATGGCTGTGTCAGCTTGAATTGCTCATCTGGGAGACAGTCTGGGGTAAAAACTGGGATTTCTGTTCTGATATCAATTCTAGCTCCATGACAGGAGCCAGGCAGGTGTCGGGCTGCTGCCTGTTCACTGATAAAGAGCATATATCTATATTTGTCTATCTGTCTGTATTCTATAGAGGTCTCTGGCATTCTGAGAGTCACGGGTCTTGCTTTCTTCTGGCTCTTTGTGCTCTTCCCAGCTCAGAAGGTCTGTGCCAGAAGTCTCCTTTCCTGCCCTTGCAGGGAAACTGCTGTGTTCTCCTTGTGTTGTCACCTTTGTAACTCTACAGCTCACCTGATTTATCTGTGGCTGCTCGGGAGTAGCTTTGTAGAAACTTCATTTTGCTTGTCTGCTAAAATCATCTAAACTGGGAAAGCTGCCCCGTGATGCCCAAACCGCCTCCTTGCGTGGATTGATTTCGTTCCAGGTTGAAGCTTTTTGTTCCATTTGGATTTCCTGCCGCTCACTCTTTAGCTTTAAACCCCAGCCTGTCACGTTGCCTGGGAGGATTTTGGTTTGCAGAGTTGAGCTCCTGAAATCCCGGGTGTCCCCTTGGTGTCCCCGGTTGTGCTGGTGTGTGGGTGGGTGCTGTGCCATCCTTTGGAGCTGTTCTGAGGGGTTTGCTCCAGCAGCCAAGTGCAACGCCTGTTTGCTGCCCAGTTGGTTTCACGGGGACAGTTTGCTGAATTAAAGCTTCTAATTAGAGCGGTTCTCCCAAATGGAGCATTTAAAGCCTCCTGGAGCTTTGCTGCATCGATGAAGACATCAGGTCTTGCTGCCAGGGAAACTTCATGTGCCTTTGCTTTGTATTCCCTGCTCTGAACCTGTGAAAAATAACAACTGCTGAGGAATTCTTGAGGAGTTCCTGTGCACTACCCTCCTGTGGAGTGAGGTGTGTGGGTTTAGGAAGCTCCTAAATCCACAGCAATACGGTTGAACTGTTTTACTTGCCCTTGATTGTTCCTCTTAGGTTGTTTTTGAGCAAGTTTTTTGGCTGATTCAGTGATGCTGGCATGGGAAGGCAGTTTGGGGATGCAGGACTAGTCTGCTTGACTTGCTAATGGTCCAAACTCTCTCTCTGAACTCCTCTGGCAGGCTGCCACTCAGATGTATCATTATCTATAATTAGCGGCTCTGTACGGGAGAATTTAATCACCTTGAACAGATAAGTGTTTTCAAGGAGATTAGAGAGGATCTTCAGGTGAGTATTAATTCATCGAAGATCGGTGTTGGCTCATGTGACCATGGATGCTTTGAGAGTGTTTTGTTCTCCCAGCAGCCCGTTGACCTTTCCAGGAGCTCTGGGATGTGTTGGCTCCTCTGTGGGATGGGCTGAAGCTGGGTACAGGTGAATTGGGGGCCTGGAGAGCCTTCAGCAGCGCTTTGTGTGGGCACGGGGTGTAATAATGAAAGCAGTGACAAATGGAGAGGGGAAAACCGTGTCGTGCTGTGTGTGGTGTGGTCATTGTTGGGAAGGGAAACGCTTCTCTATCAAGCAGCATTAACTTCCCTCCTAGAGCAGTGACGGGTGCCTGGGGCACTTTAGCTGTCTTGTCTGGGTCATCCTGCAGCTCATTTCCCTGGAGAAGCCGAGTTTCCCAGAGCAGCTCTTCACCAGCTCTGTTTATCCAGCAGTTAACTCTTGGTTGGCATCGTAAGGGCTTGAGCACAACCCAGAGAGGTTTTTCTTGTTTCTTGTGCTGAGACTCCACTGAAAGCTGAGGTGGGGAGTTCAGGAAGGAGCTTGAAAACCACTGCTGATGACAGAGATGTTGGGGGGACTGAGGGAGCCCAGGGGAGACCTCTGGGAGCCTCTGATCCAAGTGTTCCCCCAGCACTGCCAAGGCCACCACTAATTCATGTCCCCAGTGCCACATCCATGTGGCTTTTAAATGCCTTCAGGGATGGCAGCTCCACCATTGCCCTGGGCAGCTGTGCCAGTGCCCGACCACCCTTTTCCATGAAGAAATTTTCCCAGTAGCCAACCTGAACCTTCCCTGACACAACTTGAGGCCGTTCCCTCTCCTTCTATCCCCTGTTCCCTGGGAGCAGAGCTTGACCCTCTCTGGTTACACCCTCCTGTCAGAGAGCTGTGCAGAGCCAGAAGGTCCCTATTGAGCCCCTCCAGCTCCCTCAGCTGCTCCTCATCATACTTGTGCTCCAGCCCCTGAAATCTCCAAGGTGTGGGATTGCAGAGCCTCTCCAGGCCCCTCTTCCAGTGTTGGATTACCCTTGGAGGGGAAAACTTTCCCTTATGTTTAGCTTGTACATAATAGAATGAGGCAATACGCTCTCCTGGAATGATTTTTGTGACACCTTGTCCCTCTGCAGACGAGTCCTGAAGTGTTTGTTTGTCACTCTTTGGGTGCTGGAGCGCGCAGGTTTCCAAGGCAGCTCTGCAGCTCCTGGTGACTTTGAGCTACTTGTTTTTAAACAGTGATGAGTAATTGGTGTTCCCAGTCAGCTTGTTTTCCCACGGCACTCTCTGGATCCATATGGTGCTTTGCTGTTGCTCCTTGTTATTTGCCCATTCTGGAGGCAGCTCCTTGCTGTGCTTTGTCCCTGGGGACATGATGCTGGCACAGCTCCGCGGGGACACTGCACGTCCACGTGACACTCGAGGGGTGCCGTGGGGCTGAGTGAGTGATGCTCTTTGGGCTGCTGGTTCCAGGCTGGATTGCTCTGCTCCCAGTTTAGTGCTGTGGAGGAGATCAGGCTCTCTTGACTCCAAACAGCAACTGCTGCTGACTCTGCAGGAGGGTGTGAGACAGGGATCTTGTCCTTAAGGATGTCTGCATTGTGGCTTGGTTATTGGTGCTGGGTCAGGGGTTTTACAGCTGTTGCCTGGTTCTGTTTGCTGATTGCAAACTGCAACAAGAGCCACAAACCATCTTTCTGCTTTATTTCTATCCCTGTCATCTTCGTTTGGCTATATGTGGTTGATGTAATCCTTCACCCCATCCCTGCAAGTGTTCCAGGCCAGGTTGGACGGGGCTTGGAGCAGCCTGGTCTAGTGGAAGGTCTCCCTGTCCATGGCAGAAGGTGGAACCTTTAAGATCCCTTCCCACCCAAACCATTCCATGATTCTATACTGGCCAAATACTTCATCTGATGGAATTGTAGAAGGAATGACTGGTTTGTCTTGTGCAGAACTAAACTTTGATGGGGCAAAGCACTCTGGATCCATGTGGAAGCACAGCAGCCTGTGCTGCTGTCTCGAGGTTGGTCTCGTGGGGATCCCTCAGGTAGCTCGGCTCACACTGCAGTTTTCACTCTTGGAGCAGTTTGCAGAGTGTTTCTGGGCCCATCTGCCTGGGTCCTTACCTGAGTGAGGTGCCTGTCACCCCTTTCTGGTGACCCCTGGTGCAGCTTCTGTTGCTGGGGCACACACTGGTGTTCTGCTTTGCTGTCCTGGGCAAGGGCAGGGAGTCGTGTCCGGTCCTGTGTCTCTCCCACACGGTGCTGGAGCTGCCTCAGCTCTGCCTTTTTCAGCAGAGGTTGGTGTGGACTGGCTCCTGCTCCAGGACATCGACGGCTGTGCTCACTCCTGGAAGACCCTCACCAACCCTTGGTCCGTCTGCTGTCGTGTTCCAGGAGCAGGATGGCTGTCCTTTGCCTCCTGAGGTGACTGGCAGCTCCCCTGCCTGTCTTTTTCCGGGGAAATACGTATTCAGCTCCGACTTGGCTTGCTCCAATTACAGGTTTAAGTTGGTGCTTGTATATCCTGTCATCCTCTGTACCCACAGTGAGTCACCAGGGAAGAAGCTGATCCCTCTTGTCAGGAGTATTGTGAGGAACCTGCTGTGCTTTTCCATGCAGTATGTCTTGTATCCTGCCTCATTTTCCCCTGAAAAGGAGTTTGCAATCAGTGCAGTGTGCTCTGAACTCAGCTCTGAAGGATGATGACATTCATTATCTGTAGGTTGAGTTATGGTGCAGCAGGTCAGACTATTGAGCTTCTCTGTATTTCGTGCTAGTGTATCAATTGTTGTAGCTGGGTAACTCAGCCCGGTAACTTCAGGTACCTGAAATGTTATCAGTGATATCAGAGCCCTCTGCTCCCTGTAGGTCTGTTCAGCTGATGGCCAACAGCTCAGGTTGTCACCCTGCAATGTGAGTTGTCCTAGCCTGCTGTCAGGAGGGCAGGCAGCATCCTGGAGATTTATCCCTAAATAAGATAGTGCTTCCAAACCTGAACTAATTGGAGGTGTTAAATATCCCTTCAGGTCCTCATTATACCGTTCAATTATTGTAGCAGTTCCTACAGCACTGTGGCAGGGATCTTTCTACACTTTACATCAGCCTTTGGTTTCGATCAAAAAGCTTGTTTAATAATTAATGACATAATATTCCCCTGTCTGCCGGCTGCGGGCTGGGCAGGCAGAGCTGAAGCTGGAGGAAAACAGAGCTGGATGTGTGTGTGGTGCTGGGGCAGTGGCTGCTGACTCACAGCCGTGTGTGCAGGGCCAGTGCTGAGCCTTGGGCTGCAAACGGATCAACGCTGGAATTAAACGTGCAGATGGGAAGCGTGGGACTGCGTGCCAGTGGAGCTCTGTGATGAAAGCAGAACAAATGGGAACAGATCTCCTCTTTGGTCCTCTTCCAGGCACTTGGGATTTGCTTCCCCCTCTGCAAGCCAGGGCTCCTGGCAGGGCTGTTTTGTACCTGGCCTGTGCTGTCTGCAGGTGATGCTGCCCCTCGCTGTGAGACATCGCTGTGGGGTTGGAGCTGCTCACAGGTCACATCGTGACACGGGCGCTGATGGAGCTGTTGCTGTGTCAGCACTGTTGACTGTAGCCAAACCCTTTGTCACCTGTGTTTTCCCTGCCCTTCTTTTTACACCAAACTGTGTTAGTATGCACTTTCCTGGCTTTTTTTTATTTTTATCTAACTCTTCAAGGCTATTTCTGCTTTGAATCACGACCGGATACATGTATGTCCCTGCAGTGACTCAGGGGGAGGTGCTTCACTCCCTAAAAATAGTCTTAATTCTCCAAATCTTTCTGGATGAGAGCACTGTCTGGGCACGCGTGGCTGTTTAAAGCAGCTTCTGCAATGCATGTGGGGGTAAATATGGTGAAGTGGGAGTCAGTGCCTTTCTCTTTTCGTTCTTTAACACAAAGCAGTGATTCTTAATCTGTTATTAATAGCTAAAGCAGGTTTTTTCGAGGAACTTCATAAGAAACAGAGCAGGAATATGTTGTCCTTGGAGCCTGCTGGTTGTGTATTGCTGGTGTGAGCAAGATCCTCTCACTTCAGGCTGGCTGATTGGCACAGACACCCGAGCTCTGTGGCTGGGTGGGCTCTCAGAGGACAGTGACCTCTCCTTCCCGTGGTACAGCCTCAGATGTGACAGCAGAGGCTGGTACTGGTAGCCTGGAAGGGAGCAAAGCTCCTTTGGGGAGTCACTTGGCCTCCTGGTGCTGGTGATGTGTTCAGGTCCATGGCTGTGTTCCCCCAGGGATGCTCCCAGAGACACGGGGCTGTGCGTGCTGTGTTCCAGCCACGCCGTGTTGCTCTTCCCAGCTGACTTGGTGCTTTGTGCCTGTCACTCAGCCCAGCACAGAATTAGAGTATTTGTCACAGCAGCAAATATCCATGGCAACTAATTCCCCAGCTCTGGAAATCTTCACGATTTTTGAAGTTTCTCTTTTCCTGTGAAATGCACAGGGGTGGTTCCACAAACTTTTTTTTTCAGGTCTTCTGCAACTGTCAGGAGCGGTGGCTCTTCTTGGAAGCGTGTGAAAAATACACCGGTCCTGGTTCGGAAGATGGGGTGAGTTTGGGTGGATTTGGCTGGAGCATGGACATGGGTGACTGGGATGTGCTCATGGCAGTGGGACACAGACATGCCCCTCCTTTCCAGGGCTGTGCAGGAGTGGAGACCACAAGATTAAAGAAGCAGATTTTTGTCTTCAAGATGGGGAGATGCTGTGCAGCAGGTGGGGGCAGCAGCTGTACCCACAGCTCGTGAGGAGTCAATGAAGTTGTGTCAGGGGAGGTTTAGGTTGGATCTCAGGAAAAGGTTCTTCCCCCAGAGGGTACTGGGCACTGCCCAGGCTCCCCAGGGAATGGGCACGGCCCCGAGGCTGCCAGAGCTCCAGGAGCGTTTGGACAGCGCTGCCAGGGATGCCCAGGCTGGGGTTGTTGGGGTGTCTGGGCAGGGCCAGGAGCTGGGCTGGATGGTTCCTGTGGGTCTCTTCCTGCTCAGGAGATTCTGTGATTCTATGTTGTTTCAGCCTTTGGTTTGAAGCCCTTTTTGGAGGGCTCTGTCTGGGAGTGCTTGGGTGATGCTTGGTGTCAGGGATGTGTTCTCCAGCAGCCCCATCCTTTGTTCTTGGAAGACTGAGACCTTCCATCCTTGCTGTTTCCAAGCACGCACGTTCCTGTGACTGATGCTGGATGCTGTTTATCCACTGTTTGTTATTCCCAAATTGCCACTGTGATGTTTCCCAGCAGGGCTTGTGGAGCAAAAGGCACTGCAGGTTTATAGTGTGTGGTCAGGTGGAACTATTCCATGGCTTTATTTTATCCCAGCAGAGTTTTCCGTTCCTTGTCAGCTGCGTCTCTGTGGTCTGTGCTGGGGAGAGGCTGCTATGGGCTCCCTGGCTTTGCATCTCTGCTGGGATGGAGTTTTTATAAGCAGGAGGAAGAGGGTGCTCAAACTAAAAGCCATTTTGTGATGGTACAAAGGTGACAATCATCTTAAAACTGCATAATTTACATTTGGCACACATGGTGCACTATCAGCTCCCACTTGGAATTGTACACAACATGCAGGACCCCCTTTGGAAGCTGGGGTGGTGCTCCAGTTAGCTATATCCTCTCAGGAATTGGTTAGGAGCACATATAATTTGATTGGTTTTTGGTAGCTGTGATAAGATCACAGTTCATTAGTCACAGTATTTGCTGTGTAATGTGGTTATTAACGGGTGAGCACCCTCACAGCCGGGCTGGGGGTGATGCCAAGTGGAGCAGAGAGGTCACAGGTCTGGATTTCAGAGGGACCATGACAGGCTGGAGCAACACAGTGATGGGCAGCCCGTGATGTTCAGCAGGGGCAAACACCAGCCCTACCCTGGGTTTGCTGCTGGAAGCAGCTTTGCAGAAGAGCCCTTGGGGACAAGAAGGTGACCAGGAGTCACCAGAGGTCAGTGGTGGCTTTGGCTGCATTAGCAGAAGTGTTAAGAGAAGGGACTGTCCCCTGTGCTCAGCGTTGGGGTGCCCTGTCTGGGCTGTGGATCTGGTTTGGGGCCCCCCAGGATGAGGCTGGAACAGAGGAGGAGACAGGATAACCCAGGTCCTTAATATCATAGAGCACATGGGAAATCCTGCACAGACACATGGAAATGTGCTGGCTTGGGAGTGAGGACTGAATGCTGGGATAGGGCTCTGGAGAGGTGCAGGGATCTCATGACTATTCCAGCTGTGGACAGGCAGGGTCCTGAGCAACCTGATCTGGATGCAGATGCTCAGAGCAGGAGGCTGGACCTGAGGCCTCCTGAGGTGCCTTCCAGACACATTTCATGGACCATTCTTTGTTTATTTGGTTTTTGACACTTTTAGTAAGTTTGCCTTCAGCTCTCTGGATGCTGATGAGGAAAAGCCATGTCCTGGCAATGGCTTGTCCTGTCAGTGCCAGGGGAGCCCTGGTGATTCCTGTGTCTGAACCCTTCAGGCTGTTTCACAGACCATCCTCCATTTCCATTGCACTCTGAATTGAGGGAGGAACTGCCTGACACTGGGACAGCCTGAGGACTGGCAAGCCAAATTCATGGGATTAAGCTGTGCTTTACTCCTCTATCAGGCTTTTATCTGTTAAAGCTTATTGTAAGTACAGTGTTTTGCTGGAATACTTGGGGAGGCAAAGACGCAGTGGTGTTTCTGATCCTTTTAGCAGTGGGATTGGCTTAGGAGCTGATGGACAGGAATTTTCGTATTTTTTTGCCTGTGCAGGCTCTGGGATGTCCCAGCTGGGTGCTGCCCTGGAACTGTTTTCGCAGGAACCTGCATTTTTTTTGTGGGTCAACAGAGAGTATGCGCTGGGTGAGGCATCTGCCTCTCCCTCTCTGTCCCCTTCCTTTTCACCACAAGGAAAGCAGTAAAGGCTTCTGCTTCAAAGTGGAAAAACCTATGGATGCAAGCTCCATGGAAATGTAAATTTGAAAGTTGACTTGTAGAGGTCTAGAAATTTGTGCTTTGTTGCTCTGTAACAAGCCCATTTTTCCCTCCTTACAGCTGCACACATCCAGCCTGGAATTATCACTTGTAAGTACCTTCAGAGGCTGCAGCTCTGTATCCCAGCACGAATAAGGTCTATAATTACTGGATTGGATTGAGTTCTGCTGCACAACTGCAGCCCTAAGGTGCCTTTGCAGTGCAGGAATGAAACCTCTGTCTGCCCATAGCTGATATTCCCTGTTTTTGGAATGTTGCAGGTTAATTTAAGCACAAAGCACATGCCATGAGAACGGGATTGATCCCATCAGGATTTGTACAATTGATTTCCAAGTGCACAACACCTGAACAGGCTTAATGGTTGTGAGAGTCACGTTCTGCCAGCAGTGGAGATGGAGAGATTTAGGGAGGAATCCCTGTGGATGCTGCGGGGAGGCAGTGATGCATTTGTAGGAAGCAGTGGGATCCTGGTGAGGAGCTTCCCTCTGTCACAAGGCTGCTGTGCTGGGCCTGGGGGGTGTCACACGGTCAGGCTGGGGGGGAACATAATCATAGAATCATGGAATGGCCTGGGTGGGAAGGGACCTTAAAGCCCATCCAGTGCCACCCCTGCCATGGGCAGGGACACCTCCCACTGTCCCAGGCTGCTCCAAGCCCCAATGTCCAGCCTGGCCTTGGACACTGCCAGGGATCCAGGGGTAGCCACAGCTGCTCTGGGCACCCTGTGCCAGGGCCTGCCCACCCTCCCAGGGAACAATTCCTTCCCAATATCCCATCCAGCCCTGCCCTCTGGCACTGGGAAGCCATTCCCCCTGTGTCCTGTCCCTCCATGCCTTGTCCCCAGTCCCTCTCCAGCTCTCCTGGAGCCCCTTTAGGCACTGGGACAGGGGTCTGGAGATCCATGGGGCTCTGAGGTCTTCCAGGAGCCTTCTCCTCTCCAAGCTGAACAATCCTAATTCTTTCAGCCTTAATGTAGTGAGGTTTTAATGTTGGCAACTTGGTCCAAAATGTTTCCATGAAGATTTACAATTTCTGTAGTTTAAGGAAGGAATAATTTGTAAAGTAGCTAAAACACCAGTATTAAGTCTGGCATTGCCCTGAAGTGAGGCACAGAGGGAATTAGAGTTTTGTTTGACATTCCAGACATCATCCTTCAAATATTTATGCTGTTTTCCACTGGCTTTGTAAAGGAAATAAGTTAAATATAGTGAGCTCTTTGTCCCATGGAGCATGTACATAAACACCACTGGCAGCATAAGGTGCAGTTTTAATTTCCAAATTCAGAATATACCATTGCCATTATACCATATAATAGACCATTATACCATTAGGTTTAGTCTTGTCTTAATTTACAGATCGGTTTATTTATGGAACTGCTGGTTTGATGTAAACCCAGCAGAGGTGCTTAAAATCCCTGTGTGGGATCAGTGCAGTCCTGTGGTGGCAGTTTGTGGGGGCACATCCTGCTGCTGCACCTTTATCCCTTAAACACAACCTCATGAGAAGCGTTTGTGCCGTGCCAGGTCTCTATAAAAAGAATCTGCTCCCGTGTGCAAGTGTTGGAGTCGGAACAGCTTAGCTTAAGTGAGCCTGGATGCGATGTGATCCCGCTCCCTCGCTTGGGAAAAGGGCATCGTGCTGCTTTTCCCTGCTCTGTGCTCCTTCATATCGTGGAATCCTGGAATGTCCTGAGTTGGGAGGGACCCACAAGGATCATCTAAGTCCAGCTCCTGGAGTATGTTCATATGGGAGGATTCCCTACAGCCTGGCTTCTGTCTCCACTTACAGCATTTTTAAAAATCTCTGATAACATAAAAATAGATACAAAAATGAAGGTTTAAACATGCTTTTCTTCCTGCAGAAGACTAAAGAAATAAAAATAGGTAGAGAAGGTAAGAAAAATGAGTTTTCAAGCAGTTTGGTGGATCTTGGGAAGAAAGGAGGAGGATGGTCACAGCTTTATTTGTCCCCTTCATGAAATCGTGCTCTGGAAACCAGCTGAGCTCTTCCTTCTCTCTTGGGACACTTCCCGTGTCCTCCCTTGCGTGCTTTGGGCTCCTTTGGTGGAATCCTTCCAGCTGCTGAACCTGCCAGGGTGAGACCCCCAGGGCTGAGGGTCCTTCTGCTGGAGAGAGGGGCCATGAGTCACTTCTTGGAGTCATTCAAGGAGCACATGAATGCAGAGAGTGGCTTCTAGGCCAAACTTGGCCTTGTATCTGTTTAAATATTTGTATAAACAGGTGCTCTTCACCACATGAGAGTTTAAAACTGGAGAGCAACATTCATCTCCCTGCTGTTGGCTGGAGAAGATGAAAAGCTTTGGAAGAGCTCTGGAGAGCTGGGTTCCTTGTGGTGCTGGCTGCACTTCTGGTGTTTGTTTGTTGTCTCACACCTCACTGGGAGCGTGGATCACTGCACGGATCCTGCTGGGATGTGTGGTAAATCTCTCTGCTTCTCCTGGTTTCCCTGTTTTCCTGCACTGGCAAAGCACCCAGCCTGTGTGTGGTACCTCTCTGCTTCCTTCCTCGGGTGGGATTTATCCTGATGAGCAGCCAGAACCCTCCATTCTGTCCCAACAGTCTGGTTTTGCAGTTGTTGGAGAGGCAGGGGAAGAGGTGTTCTGTGGAAGGGAGTGTTGGATGCGGCTCCTACGGAAATGAAAGCTGCTGAGGGCTAAAAATAAACCATTCCCAGCACCGTCCCTGTGACGGGAACTGGGAGCTACTGGACACGAGCTCTTGGGGTCGGAGGGTTTTAATGTCCTCTATGAAGGTATTTTGGGACCTCCTGGCACAATGCTGCTGCTTCCCAGGAGCCTGAGCAGCTGAGGGGGTTGTGGAGTTGTCTGGCCAAGCAACGTGTAAAATTGGGGATTTTCTCATGAAAAAACAACAGCTAAAGGGTCTCCAGGAGAGCTGGAGAGGGAGTGCAAGGGCCTGGAGTGACAGGACATGAGGGAATGGCTTAAAGCTGGAAGAGAGTTGATTTAGATTGGATATTAAAAGGAAATGGTTCCCTGTGAGGGTGGGCAGGCCCTGGCACAGGGTGCCCAGAGCAGCTGTGGCTGCCCCTGGATCCGTGGAAGTGGCCAAGGCCAGGTTGGACATTGGGGCTTGGAGCAGCCTGGGACAGTGGGAGGTGACCCTGCCCATGGCAGAGGTGGCACTGGATGAGCTTTAAGATCCCTTCCCACCCAAACCATTTCATGATTCTGTCAATTGCTTATTTGCCTTTGTGCATCCAGCAGGCTGCTTTGGAAGCCCTTTGACTTCCCAGAGTGGCTGCTGGAATGGGAAGGAGTGACTTTGGATAAAGTGCTGATGCTGCTTTTGTGGATGTGAACCTTTCCTGCGTGGAGGAAAGGGGTGGGATGGCAGCTGCGTGTTCCTGGGAGCTGTGAAGGTGTCCTGTGCAGGGGGATTATGGCCAGGCTTGGCTGCAGCCAGGGGAGCACGAAGGGGGTGGGAGTGAAGGGCAGGACTCAGATTGTGCTGAAACAACTCAAATATTTCTGCATTAAAACCTCTGAGCATTTATTGCACCATGCAAGTTGTCTTGCAACACAGTGCACTGAAATAACACTGAGAGTCTGGTCTGAGCATTGGGAAATTGGCTGAAAGCTGCAACTCATCCTTGTCTATGCGTGAGAGCCGTCCCTTGTGAAGGTCAATGACTTTCCCTTCTCTCTTGGCTGTTCCTGGTAACCCACAGTCAATATCCGTAGGGTTTTTGCAGAAAATGTGCAGCCCTGAACCCTGATCCCAGAGCATGTCTTGGATTACAGATTTATGGAATGGTTTTGATTGGAAGGGAATTGAAATAGCATCTTGTCCAACCCTGCCATGGCAGGGACACCTTCCACTGTCCCAGGCTGCTCCAAGCCCCAATGTCCAGCCTGGCCTTGGGCACTGCCAGGGATCCAGGGACAGCCACAGCTGCTCTGGGCACCCTGTGCCAGGGCCTCCCCACCCTCCCAGGGGTGAATTCCTCCCCAATATCCCATCCAGCCCTGCCCTCTGGCAGTGGGAAGCCATTCCCCCTTGTGCTGGCACTGAGGCTCAATGCAGAAGGACACTGGGTCTCACAGTGAAGCAGCTGGGATGTGCCAGGCCTGTCCCCACAGTGTTGGCCAAGATCACTTGGGCACCTGCAGGATTTGATCCAAGAGCTCCCTCAGTCCCAGTTGTGGCCCAGTAAGTGGTTAACTCTTGAATTCTGTTTTAAATAAAGCTCTTGGCATCTCCAGCAGCTGGAATGCCAGCTGCCAACATTTTTTATTTTATGGGTGGTGGTGTAAGGGATGGGAAAGGTCTTGCACTGTGCCACACTGCCCCTTGGACCTGCTGCTGACAGAACTTGCTGTGCTGCTTGCATTTCCCTCCATTTCCTCAGTTCTTATGGAAAACTTGCTCTTCCCAGGATTGCTGACCTCCACACTCCTCAGGAGCGTGTCCTGCAAGGACCATCTGATCGTTTCCTGGGTGGTGGAGGTCAGGGAGGCACCCTGTATGCAGTACTCAAGTTCATGCTCCCTCCTTCTGCTCTCCAGTAGCGATTTCCTGCCCACTGGAATCTGTTCTGGAAGCAGGCAGCTGCCTCCACTGACCACTGCCCCGGGGGGGGGGTGACTGCTCCCAGAAGTAGGATTTGCTGATTGTAGAGCTGAGCATGGATTTGTCACGGAATAACGTTCTGGGTGGTCTCAGGAGGCTGCAGAAGCTGCTGCTCTTGGCTGGCATTGGCTGTTTGCCTTGTGCAGAGGCAGCTGCGTGTCCTGTTCAGGGAAAAGATGGAACTGGAGGAACCTCTGTCCACATCTGCACTGGACACACACCTGGAACCTGCCTCCACGCAAACCTGTAGGAAAGTGGTTGTTGAACTGAGGATTTCACAGTCAAGGGCTGAGAAGCAAGAGTTCAGATTTTAAATATGAAGTTTTATCTTTCTTCTTGTGCCTTAAAATAGAGGGAAAAATATATATTTATGCAACCATGTGGGCTTTGCATCCGGATATCTATCCTTAGGGAATACTTCATCCAGAAAGAGTTCCTGCATCTAGATATCTATCCCTGAGAAATGCCTCATCCACACAGAGATCCTGGGCTATAATTGAGCATTGTTTGAAAGCTGGCAAGAAGTCAGGAGTGCGATGACTTTAGAGTGATGTTTGAGGTCACAGACTGTAATTCATGTGCTATCTCTGAGGGAAATTTATTGGGTACTGAAAACATTAACATTGACAGTAACTTGCAGAAGAGAGAGATGCTTGCAGCATGGAAAAATTCTTGGAAGTGAGCTGTTCTACCCACCCTCCATCTCGGAAAGATGGGATAAGTCTTGTGCTTGAAGCAAATGCATCCCTAAAGTCTGCAGTCTGGAAAACCAGGATTTTTTAACCAGTCTGAATATTGTAAATGAGATGGGAATCGGTGGTTTAGGAATAAGAATTGAGTTTTAATGTTGACTCTCTGTGCCCTGTGTGCTATTATGTCCTTATGTGGTGGTGAGAAAAGATAAACACGAGTTGACTGTGGCTGATCTTTATGCTGATCATTTAACACAATTCCCAAGGGCTGAAGGACCAGTAAAAACTTGAAAGCAGACTCTGTAATGAGAAAAATGACTGCTTGAGGCTCTCATCTGCTGCAGTGCATTTATTTCTTGTGCAGTAAACAGCATTTGTCAAATGAACCTTGTGTGTGGTCACGCCTTGTTCGTTCTTGCTTAAAAATGAGCCACCGAGCACGTGAGTTAGGCCTGGCCCAGGTCCTGGGTTATCCTGATGGCTGTGGAGGTGATGGGATCTGGACCAGACCTTCCATGACTGGTGTGATATCACTGGTGTGATAAACTCAGCAGCAGCTGAAAGTCTTGGTGAGTTTTTGCCCCAAAACCTTGGTGGGATTTTCCATGTCTGGATCTCTGGCATTTTAGTTTGGAAAGTAAAGAAAACAACAAACTAGGGTGACTGGGGGGCTTCCTCTGGCATTTTTGGAAACTCTATGTGCAGAGCCCGGCTCCCCACAGCTATTCCCAGCTCCGTGCCCAGCACCCATCTCCCACAGCCATTCCCAGC
>NW_024581202.1:0-15539 GCF_017639235.1 Corvus kubaryi
GTGGGTTTGTGCAGACGGGCTGTGGGCTCAGCGAGGAGCGTGTCAGAAACCCCGAGGCTGCGAGGCTGAATCCAAAGCAGTGTCAGCTTTGTAGGTTCTCTTGTGCTGCTTGTCTCTCACTTGAGTGGTGAAAATACAAACGTGGATGTTGGTGTTTTAATGCTCTAGAAAGGTGTCCCTGTGCATGGCAGGGAGGTGGAATGAAAGGAGCTTTAAGGTCCCTTCCCACCCAAACCATTCAGGGATTCTGTGATTTGTATCGTGTTTATTCTTGTCACTTGGAACACAAATGCTCTGTCACCCTCCGTGTTGTGGAGCAGATGCTGTCTGCTCCTTGTACTTGTTCCTTGTACTTCAGGACAAGGAAACAATCTTGGATATTAGAGATGGTTGAGCTCCATAAAATAATAAGTCTTTAAAGGGCCAAACCCCCTGAGACAGGAATTCTCTGTAAAGGTTATGCCAAAGCTGTTTTCCTCCCGACATAAAGTTCATCAGCTGATTTCCTCTCAGCTCCAGCTGCTGACACGTAGCCTGAAGCAGATCCCAGAGCTCCAGCTCCATGTCAGGTGTGAATATAAGCTCTTCCAGCTCTAAGAGAGACCAGGAACCTGGGTTCTGGGGTTGAACCACAGCAGGTAACAGTGCAGAAGGTAAATGATGTGTTTATCTACTTGAAGTTGTTGAAAACCCTCAAAGAACTTAAGCCAGATAACCTCCCCTCCCCCCAAAAATGTAGTTGCCTCTCAGTAATTCAGCTAATTTACTGTAATCCTTTCTGGAATTCTTTAACTCTGCTCAAAAAGGCTGTTGGAGTTTAACACCCCACTTGTAACCATGTCAGAATATTATTTTTATGTGTTGATGCCAAGTCTGTCACGAGCAAACAAATGGTTTTCTTCAACAATTATTTTAGATGGGAACAACCAGGTTTATTTTAAGACCATTTGATCTGTTTTAGGCTGAAACAACAAACATAAACACCCAAGGAAATTATTCTGAGCAGCATGTGAAGGAGTTGAAACTTTGTGGAGCTTTCAGGCAGGGCAGACGTTCAGCAACTGCTTGGGAAAAGGGATGCTGGAGGGTTTTGTGCTTCTTTTCATCGCTGGGCTTGATGACAACTGAGTTAATTTGGTTGTGAGTCAGGAGTACAAAAATACAGTGCAGAACACGTGGTGAAGTCTTTCTTAAGTGGAGAAAAACCTCCATGATACTCTTCAAAACCAGCGCTCTGAAATAATGGCTGTGTCAGCTTGAATTGCTCATCTGGGAGACAGTCTGGGGTAAAAACTGGGATTTCTGTTCTGATATCAATTCTAGCTCCATGACAGGAGCCAGGCAGGTGTCGGGCTGCTGCCTGTTCACTGATAAAGAGCATATATCTATATTTGTCTATCTGTCTGTATTCTATAGAGGTCTCTGGCATTCTGAGAGTCACGGGTCTTGCTTTCTTCTGGCTCTTTGTGCTCTTCCCAGCTCAGAAGGTCTGTGCCAGAAGTCTCCTTTCCTGCCCTTGCAGGGAAACTGCTGTGTTCTCCTTGTGTTGTCACCTTTGTAACTCTACAGCTCACCTGATTTATCTGTGGCTGCTCGGGAGTAGCTTTGTAGAAACTTCATTTTGCTTGTCTGCTAAAATCATCTAAACTGGGAAAGCTGCCCCGTGATGCCCAAACCGCCTCCTTGCGTGGATTGATTTCGTTCCAGGTTGAAGCTTTTTGTTCCATTTGGATTTCCTGCCGCTCACTCTTTAGCTTTAAACCCCAGCCTGTCACGTTGCCTGGGAGGATTTTGGTTTGCAGAGTTGAGCTCCTGAAATCCCGGGTGTCCCCTTGGTGTCCCCGGTTGTGCTGGTGTGTGGGTGGGTGCTGTGCCATCCTTTGGAGCTGTTCTGAGGGGTTTGCTCCAGCAGCCAAGTGCAACGCCTGTTTGCTGCCCAGTTGGTTTCACGGGGACAGTTTGCTGAATTAAAGCTTCTAATTAGAGCGGTTCTCCCAAATGGAGCATTTAAAGCCTCCTGGAGCTTTGCTGCATCGATGAAGACATCAGGTCTTGCTGCCAGGGAAACTTCATGTGCCTTTGCTTTGTATTCCCTGCTCTGAACCTGTGAAAAATAACAACTGCTGAGGAATTCTTGAGGAGTTCCTGTGCACTACCCTCCTGTGGAGTGAGGTGTGTGGGTTTAGGAAGCTCCTAAATCCACAGCAATACGGTTGAACTGTTTTACTTGCCCTTGATTGTTCCTCTTAGGTTGTTTTTGAGCAAGTTTTTTGGCTGATTCAGTGATGCTGGCATGGGAAGGCAGTTTGGGGATGCAGGACTAGTCTGCTTGACTTGCTAATGGTCCAAACTCTCTCTCTGAACTCCTCTGGCAGGCTGCCACTCAGATGTATCATTATCTATAATTAGCGGCTCTGTACGGGAGAATTTAATCACCTTGAACAGATAAGTGTTTTCAAGGAGATTAGAGAGGATCTTCAGGTGAGTATTAATTCATCGAAGATCGGTGTTGGCTCATGTGACCATGGATGCTTTGAGAGTGTTTTGTTCTCCCAGCAGCCCGTTGACCTTTCCAGGAGCTCTGGGATGTGTTGGCTCCTCTGTGGGATGGGCTGAAGCTGGGTACAGGTGAATTGGGGGCCTGGAGAGCCTTCAGCAGCGCTTTGTGTGGGCACGGGGTGTAATAATGAAAGCAGTGACAAATGGAGAGGGGAAAACCGTGTCGTGCTGTGTGTGGTGTGGTCATTGTTGGGAAGGGAAACGCTTCTCTATCAAGCAGCATTAACTTCCCTCCTAGAGCAGTGACGGGTGCCTGGGGCACTTTAGCTGTCTTGTCTGGGTCATCCTGCAGCTCATTTCCCTGGAGAAGCCGAGTTTCCCAGAGCAGCTCTTCACCAGCTCTGTTTATCCAGCAGTTAACTCTTGGTTGGCATCGTAAGGGCTTGAGCACAACCCAGAGAGGTTTTTCTTGTTTCTTGTGCTGAGACTCCACTGAAAGCTGAGGTGGGGAGTTCAGGAAGGAGCTTGAAAACCACTGCTGATGACAGAGATGTTGGGGGGACTGAGGGAGCCCAGGGGAGACCTCTGGGAGCCTCTGATCCAAGTGTTCCCCCAGCACTGCCAAGGCCACCACTAATTCATGTCCCCAGTGCCACATCCATGTGGCTTTTAAATGCCTTCAGGGATGGCAGCTCCACCATTGCCCTGGGCAGCTGTGCCAGTGCCCGACCACCCTTTTCCATGAAGAAATTTTCCCAGTAGCCAACCTGAACCTTCCCTGACACAACTTGAGGCCGTTCCCTCTCCTTCTATCCCCTGTTCCCTGGGAGCAGAGCTTGACCCTCTCTGGTTACACCCTCCTGTCAGAGAGCTGTGCAGAGCCAGAAGGTCCCTATTGAGCCCCTCCAGCTCCCTCAGCTGCTCCTCATCATACTTGTGCTCCAGCCCCTGAAATCTCCAAGGTGTGGGATTGCAGAGCCTCTCCAGGCCCCTCTTCCAGTGTTGGATTACCCTTGGAGGGGAAAACTTTCCCTTATGTTTAGCTTGTACATAATAGAATGAGGCAATACGCTCTCCTGGAATGATTTTTGTGACACCTTGTCCCTCTGCAGACGAGTCCTGAAGTGTTTGTTTGTCACTCTTTGGGTGCTGGAGCGCGCAGGTTTCCAAGGCAGCTCTGCAGCTCCTGGTGACTTTGAGCTACTTGTTTTTAAACAGTGATGAGTAATTGGTGTTCCCAGTCAGCTTGTTTTCCCACGGCACTCTCTGGATCCATATGGTGCTTTGCTGTTGCTCCTTGTTATTTGCCCATTCTGGAGGCAGCTCCTTGCTGTGCTTTGTCCCTGGGGACACGATGCTGGCACAGCTCCGCGGGGACACTGCACGTCCACGTGACACTCGAGGGGTGCCGTGGGGCTGAGTGAGTGATGCTCTTTGGGCTGCTGGTTCCAGGCTGGATTGCTCTGCTCCCAGTTTAGTGCTGTGGAGGAGATCAGGCTCTCTTGACTCCAAACAGCAACTGCTGCTGACTCTGCAGGAGGGTGTGAGACAGGGATCTTGTCCTTAAGGATGTCTGCATTGTGGCTTGGTTATTGGTGCTGGGTCAGGGGTTTTACAGCTGTTGCCTGGTTCTGTTTGCTGATTGCAAACTGCAACAAGAGCCACAAACCATCTTTCTGCTTTATTTCTATCCCTGTCATCTTCGTTTGGCTATATGTGGTTGATGTAATCCTTCACCCCATCCCTGCAAGTGTTCCAGGCCAGGTTGGACGGGGCTTGGAGCAGCCTGGTCTAGTGGAAGGTCTCCCTGTCCATGGCAGAAGGTGGAACCTTTAAGATCCCTTCCCACCCAAACCATTCCATGATTCTATACTGGCCAAATACTTCATCTGATGGAATTGTAGAAGGAATGACTGGTTTGTCTTGTGCAGAACTAAACTTTGATGGGGCAAAGCACTCTGGATCCATGTGGAAGCACAGCAGCCTGTGCTGCTGTCTCGAGGTTGGTCTCGTGGGGATCCCTCAGGTAGCTCGGCTCACACTGCAGTTTTCACTCTTGGAGCAGTTTGCAGAGTGTTTCTGGGCCCATCTGCCTGGGTCCTTACCTGAGTGAGGTGCCTGTCACCCCTTTCTGGTGACCCCTGGTGCAGCTTCTGTTGCTGGGGCACACACTGGTGTTCTGCTTTGCTGTCCTGGGCAAGGGCAGGGAGTCGTGTCCGGTCCTGTGTCTCTCCCACACGGTGCTGGAGCTGCCTCAGCTCTGCCTTTTTCAGCAGAGGTTGGTGTGGACTGGCTCCTGCTCCAGGACATCGACGGCTGTGCTCACTCCTGGAAGACCCTCACCAACCCTTGGTCCGTCTGCTGTCGTGTTCCAGGAGCAGGATGGCTGTCCTTTGCCTCCTGAGGTGACTGGCAGCTCCCCTGCCTGTCTTTTTCCGGGGAAATACGTATTCAGCTCCGACTTGGCTTGCTCCAATTACAGGTTTAAGTTGGTGCTTGTATATCCTGTCATCCTCTGTACCCACAGTGAGTCACCAGGGAAGAAGCTGATCCCTCTTGTCAGGAGTATTGTGAGGAACCTGCTGTGCTTTTCCATGCAGTATGTCTTGTATCCTGCCTCATTTTCCCCTGAAAAGGAGTTTGCAATCAGTGCAGTGTGCTCTGAACTCAGCTCTGAAGGATGATGACATTCATTATCTGTAGGTTGAGTTATGGTGCAGCAGGTCAGACTATTGAGCTTCTCTGTATTTCGTGCTAGTGTATCAATTGTTGTAGCTGGGTAACTCAGCCCGGTAACTTCAGGTACCTGAAATGTTATCAGTGATATCAGAGCCCTCTGCTCCCTGTAGGTCTGTTCAGCTGATGGCCAACAGCTCAGGTTGTCACCCTGCAATGTGAGTTGTCCTAGCCTGCTGTCAGGAGGGCAGGCAGCATCCTGGAGATTTATCCCTAAATAAGATAGTGCTTCCAAACCTGAACTAATTGGAGGTGTTAAATATCCCTTCAGGTCCTCATTATACCGTTCAATTATTGTAGCAGTTCCTACAGCACTGTGGCAGGGATCTTTCTACACTTTACATCAGCCTTTGTTTGGTTTCGATCAAAAAGCTTGTTTAATAATTAATGACATAATATTCCCCTGTCTGCCGGCTGCGGGCTGGGCAGGCAGAGCTGAAGCTGGAGGAAAACAGAGCTGGATGTGTGTGTGGTGCTGGGGCAGTGGCTGCTGACTCACAGCCGTGTGTGCAGGGCCAGTGCTGAGCCTTGGGCTGCGAACGGATCAACGCTGGAATTAAACGTGCAGATGGGAAGCGTGGGACTGCGTGCCAGTGGAGCTCTGTGATGAAAGCAGAACAAATGGGAACAGATCTCCTCTTTGGTCCTCTTCCAGGCACTTGGGATTTGCTTCCCCCTCTGCAAGCCAGGGCTCCTGGCAGGGCTGTTTTGTACCTGGCCTGTGCTGTCTGCAGGTGATGCTGCCCCTCGCTGTGAGACATCGCTGTGGGGTTGGAGCTGCTCACAGGTCACATCGTGACACGGGCGCTGATGGAGCTGTTGCTGTGTCAGCACTGTTGACTGTAGCCAAACCCTTTGTCACCTGTGTTTTCCCTGCCCTTCTTTTTACACCAAACTGTGTTAGTATGCACTTTCCTGGCTTTTTTTTATTTTTATCTAACTCTTCAAGGCTATTTCTGCTTTGAATCACGACCGGATACATGTATGTCCCTGCAGTGACTCAGGGGGAGGTGCTTCACTCCCTAAAAATAGTCTTAATTCTCCAAATCTTTCTGGATGAGAGCACTGTCTGGGCACGCGTGGCTGTTTAAAGCAGCTTCTGCAATGCATGTGGGGGTAAATATGGTGAAGTGGGAGTCAGTGCCTTTCTCTTTTCGTTCTTTAACACAAAGCAGTGATTCTTAATCTGTTATTAATAGCTAAAGCAGGTTTTTTCGAGGAACTTCATAAGAAACAGAGCAGGAATATGTTGTCCTTGGAGCCTGCTGGTTGTGTATTGCTGGTGTGAGCAAGATCCTCTCACTTCAGGCTGGCTGATTGGCACAGACACCCGAGCTCTGTGGCTGGGTGGGCTCTCAGAGGACAGTGACCTCTCCTTCCCGTGGTACAGCCTCAGATGTGACAGCAGAGGCTGGTACTGGTAGCCTGGAAGGGAGCAAAGCTCCTTTGGGGAGTCACTTGGCCTCCTGGTGCTGGTGATGTGTTCAGGTCCATGGCTGTGTTCCCCCAGGGATGCTCCCAGAGACACGGGGCTGTGCGTGCTGTGTTCCAGCCACGCCGTGTTGCTCTTCCCAGCTGACTTGGTGCTTTGTGCCTGTCACTCAGCCCAGCACAGAATTAGAGTATTTGTCACAGCAGCAAATATCCATGGCAACTAATTCCCCAGCTCTGGAAATCTTCACGATTTTTGAAGTTTCTCTTTTCCTGTGAAATGCACAGGGGTGGTTCCACAAACTTTTTTTTTCAGGTCTTCTGCAACTGTCAGGAGCGGTGGCTCTTCTTGGAAGCGTGTGAAAAATACACCGGTCCTGGTTCGGAAGATGGGGTGAGTTTGGGTGGATTTGGCTGGAGCATGGACATGGGTGACTGGGATGTGCTCATGGCAGTGGGACACAGACATGCCCCTCCTTTCCAGGGCTGTGCAGGAGTGGAGACCACAAGATTAAAGAAGCAGATTTTTGTCTTCAAGATGGGGAGATGCTGTGCAGCAGGTGGGGGCAGCAGCTGTACCCACAGCTCGTGAGGAGTCAATGAAGTTGTGTCAGGGGAGGTTTAGGTTGGATCTCAGGAAAAGGTTCTTCCCCCAGAGGGTACTGGGCACTGCCCAGGCTCCCCAGGGAATGGGCACGGCCCCGAGGCTGCCAGAGCTCCAGGAGCGTTTGGACAGCGCTGCCAGGGATGCCCAGGCTGGGGTTGTTGGGGTGTCTGGGCAGGGCCAGGAGCTGGGCTGGATGGTTCCTGTGGGTCTCTTCCTGCTCAGGAGATTCTGTGATTCTATGTTGTTTCAGCCTTTGGTTTGAAGCCCTTTTTGGAGGGCTCTGTCTGGGAGTGCTTGGGTGATGCTTGGTGTCAGGGATGTGTTCTCCAGCAGCCCCATCCTTTGTTCTTGGAAGACTGAGACCTTCCATCCTTGCTGTTTCCAAGCACGCACGTTCCTGTGACTGATGCTGGATGCTGTTTATCCACTGTTTGTTATTCCCAAATTGCCACTGTGATGTTTCCCAGCAGGGCTTGTGGAGCAAAAGGCACTGCAGGTTTATAGTGTGTGGTCAGGTGGAACTATTCCATGGCTTTATTTTATCCCAGCAGAGTTTTCCGTTCCTTGTCAGCTGCGTCTCTGTGGTCTGTGCTGGGGAGAGGCTGCTATGGGCTCCCTGGCTTTGCATCTCTGCTGGGATGGAGTTTTTATAAGCAGGAGGAAGAGGGTGCTCAAACTAAAAGCCATTTTGTGATGGTACAAAGGTGACAATCATCTTAAAACTGCATAATTTACATTTGGCACACATGGTGCACTATCAGCTCCCACTTGGAATTGTACACAACATGCAGGACCCCCTTTGGAAGCTGGGGTGGTGCTCCAGTTAGCTATATCCTCTCAGGAATTGGTTAGGAGCACATATAATTTGATTGGTTTTTGGTAGCTGTGATAAGATCACAGTTCATTAGTCACAGTATTTGCTGTGTAATGTGGTTATTAACGGGTGAGCACCCTCACAGCCGGGCTGGGGGTGATGCCAAGTGGAGCAGAGAGGTCACAGGTCTGGATTTCAGAGGGACCATGACAGGCTGGAGCAACACAGTGATGGGCAGCCCGTGATGTTCAGCAGGGGCAAACACCAGCCCTACCCTGGGTTTGCTGCTGGAAGCAGCTTTGCAGAAGAGCCCTTGGGGACAAGAAGGTGACCAGGAGTCACCAGAGGTCAGTGGTGGCTTTGGCTGCATTAGCAGAAGTGTTAAGAGAAGGGACTGTCCCCTGTGCTCAGCGTTGGGGTGCCCTGTCTGGGCTGTGGATCTGGTTTGGGGCCCCCCAGGATGAGGCTGGAACAGAGGAGGAGACAGGATAACCCAGGTCCTTAATATCATAGAGCACATGGGAAATCCTGCACAGACACATGGAAATGTGCTGGCTTGGGAGTGAGGACTGAATGCTGGGATAGGGCTCTGGAGAGGTGCAGGGATCTCATGACTATTCCAGCTGTGGACAGGCAGGGTCCTGAGCAACCTGATCTGGATGCAGATGCTCAGAGCAGGAGGCTGGACCTGAGGCCTCCTGAGGTGCCTTCCAGACACATTTCATGGACCATTCTTTGTTTATTTGGTTTTTGACACTTTTAGTAAGTTTGCCTTCAGCTCTCTGGATGCTGATGAGGAAAAGCCATGTCCTGGCAATGGCTTGTCCTGTCAGTGCCAGGGGAGCCCTGGTGATTCCTGTGTCTGAACCCTTCAGGCTGTTTCACAGACCATCCTCCATTTCCATTGCACTCTGAATTGAGGGAGGAACTGCCTGACACTGGGACAGCCTGAGGACTGGCAAGCCAAATTCATGGGATTAAGCTGTGCTTTACTCCTCTATCAGGCTTTTATCTGTTAAAGCTTATTGTAAGTACAGTGTTTTGCTGGAATACTTGGGGAGGCAAAGACGCAGTGGTGTTTCTGATCCTTTTAGCAGTGGGATTGGCTTAGGAGCTGATGGACAGGAATTTTCGTATTTTTTTGCCTGTGCAGGCTCTGGGATGTCCCAGCTGGGTGCTGCCCTGGAACTGTTTTCGCAGGAACCTGCATTTTTTTTGTGGGTCAACAGAGAGTATGCGCTGGGTGAGGCATCTGCCTCTCCCTCTCTGTCCCCTTCCTTTTCACCACAAGGAAAGCAGTAAAGGCTTCTGCTTCAAAGTGGAAAAACCTATGGATGCAAGCTCCATGGAAATGTAAATTTGAAAGTTGACTTGTAGAGGTCTAGAAATTTGTGCTTTGTTGCTCTGTAACAAGCCCATTTTTCCCTCCTTACAGCTGCACACATCCAGCCTGGAATTATCACTTGTAAGTACCTTCAGAGGCTGCAGCTCTGTATCCCAGCACGAATAAGGTCTATAATTACTGGATTGGATTGAGTTCTGCTGCACAACTGCAGCCCTAAGGTGCCTTTGCAGTGCAGGAATGAAACCTCTGTCTGCCCATAGCTGATATTCCCTGTTTTTGGAATGTTGCAGGTTAATTTAAGCACAAAGCACATGCCATGAGAACGGGATTGATCCCATCAGGATTTGTACAATTGATTTCCAAGTGCACAACACCTGAACAGGCTTAATGGTTGTGAGAGTCACGTTCTGCCAGCAGTGGAGATGGAGAGATTTAGGGAGGAATCCCTGTGGATGCTGCGGGGAGGCAGTGATGCATTTGTAGGAAGCAGTGGGATCCTGGTGAGGAGCTTCCCTCTGTCACAAGGCTGCTGTGCTGGGCCTGGGGGGTGTCACACGGTCAGGCTGGGGGGGAACATAATCATAGAATCATGGAATGGCCTGGGTGGGAAGGGACCTTAAAGCCCATCCAGTGCCACCCCTGCCATGGGCAGGGACACCTCCCACTGTCCCAGGCTGCTCCAAGCCCCAATGTCCAGCCTGGCCTTGGACACTGCCAGGGATCCAGGGGTAGCCACAGCTGCTCTGGGCACCCTGTGCCAGGGCCTGCCCACCCTCCCAGGGAACAATTCCTTCCCAATATCCCATCCAGCCCTGCCCTCTGGCACTGGGAAGCCATTCCCCCTGTGTCCTGTCCCTCCATGCCTTGTCCCCAGTCCCTCTCCAGCTCTCCTGGAGCCCCTTTAGGCACTGGGACAGGGGTCTGGAGATCCATGGGGCTCTGAGGTCTTCCAGGAGCCTTCTCCTCTCCAAGCTGAACAATCCTAATTCTTTCAGCCTTAATGTAGTGAGGTTTTAATGTTGGCAACTTGGTCCAAAATGTTTCCATGAAGATTTACAATTTCTGTAGTTTAAGGAAGGAATAATTTGTAAAGTAGCTAAAACACCAGTATTAAGTCTGGCATTGCCCTGAAGTGAGGCACAGAGGGAATTAGAGTTTTGTTTGACATTCCAGACATCATCCTTCAAATATTTATGCTGTTTTCCACTGGCTTTGTAAAGGAAATAAGTTAAATATAGTGAGCTCTTTGTCCCATGGAGCATGTACATAAACACCACTGGCAGCATAAGGTGCAGTTTTAATTTCCAAATTCAGAATATACCATTGCCATTATACCATATAATAGACCATTATACCATTAGGTTTAGTCTTGTCTTAATTTACAGATCGGTTTATTTATGGAACTGCTGGTTTGATGTAAACCCAGCAGAGGTGCTTAAAATCCCTGTGTGGGATCAGTGCAGTCCTGTGGTGGCAGTTTGTGGGGGCACATCCTGCTGCTGCACCTTTATCCCTTAAACACAACCTCATGAGAAGCGTTTGTGCCGTGCCAGGTCTCTATAAAAAGAATCTGCTCCCGTGTGCAAGTGTTGGAGTCGGAACAGCTTAGCTTAAGTGAGCCTGGATGCGATGTGATCCCGCTCCCTCGCTTGGGAAAAGGGCATCGTGCTGCTTTTCCCTGCTCTGTGCTCCTTCATATCGTGGAATCCTGGAATGTCCTGAGTTGGGAGGGACCCACAAGGATCATCTAAGTCCAGCTCCTGGAGTATGTTCATATGGGAGGATTCCCTACAGCCTGGCTTCTGTCTCCACTTACAGCATTTTTAAAAATCTCTGATAACATAAAAATAGATACAAAAATGAAGGTTTAAACATGCTTTTCTTCCTGCAGAAGACTAAAGAAATAAAAATAGGTAGAGAAGGTAAGAAAAATGAGTTTTCAAGCAGTTTGGTGGATCTTGGGAAGAAAGGAGGAGGATGGTCACAGCTTTATTTGTCCCCTTCATGAAATCGTGCTCTGGAAACCAGCTGAGCTCTTCCTTCTCTCTTGGGACACTTCCCGTGTCCTCCCTTGCGTGCTTTGGGCTCCTTTGGTGGAATCCTTCCAGCTGCTGAACCTGCCAGGGTGAGACCCCCAGGGCTGAGGGTCCTTCTGCTGGAGAGAGGGGCCATGAGTCACTTCTTGGAGTCATTCAAGGAGCACATGAATGCAGAGAGTGGCTTCTAGGCCAAACTTGGCCTTGTATCTGTTTAAATATTTGTATAAACAGGTGCTCTTCACCACATGAGAGTTTAAAACTGGAGAGCAACATTCATCTCCCTGCTGTTGGCTGGAGAAGATGAAAAGCTTTGGAAGAGCTCTGGAGAGCTGGGTTCCTTGTGGTGCTGGCTGCACTTCTGGTGTTTGTTTGTTGTCTCACACCTCACTGGGAGCGTGGATCACTGCACGGATCCTGCTGGGATGTGTGGTAAATCTCTCTGCTTCTCCTGGTTTCCCTGTTTTCCTGCACTGGCAAAGCACCCAGCCTGTGTGTGGTACCTCTCTGCTTCCTTCCTCGGGTGGGATTTATCCTGATGAGCAGCCAGAACCCTCCATTCTGTCCCAACAGTCTGGTTTTGCAGTTGTTGGAGAGGCAGGGGAAGAGGTGTTCTGTGGAAGGGAGTGTTGGATGCGGCTCCTACGGAAATGAAAGCTGCTGAGGGCTAAAAATAAACCATTCCCAGCACCGTCCCTGTGACGGGAACTGGGAGCTACTGGACACGAGCTCTTGGGGTCGGAGGGTTTTAATGTCCTCTATGAAGGTATTTTGGGACCTCCTGGCACAATGCTGCTGCTTCCCAGGAGCCTGAGCAGCTGAGGGGGTTGTGGAGTTGTCTGGCCAAGCAACGTGTAAAATTGGGGATTTTCTCATGAAAAAACAACAGCTAAAGGGTCTCCAGGAGAGCTGGAGAGGGAGTGCAAGGGCCTGGAGTGACAGGACATGAGGGAATGGCTTAAAGCTGGAAGAGAGTTGATTTAGATTGGATATTAAAAGGAAATGGTTCCCTGTGAGGGTGGGCAGGCCCTGGCACAGGGTGCCCAGAGCAGCTGTGGCTGCCCCTGGATCCGTGGAAGTGGCCAAGGCCAGGTTGGACATTGGGGCTTGGAGCAGCCTGGGACAGTGGGAGGTGACCCTGCCCATGGCAGAGGTGGCACTGGATGAGCTTTAAGATCCCTTCCCACCCAAACCATTTCATGATTCTGTCAATTGCTTATTTGCCTTTGTGCATCCAGCAGGCTGCTTTGGAAGCCCTTTGACTTCCCAGAGTGGCTGCTGGAATGGGAAGGAGTGACTTTGGATAAAGTGCTGATGCTGCTTTTGTGGATGTGAACCTTTCCTGCGTGGAGGAAAGGGGTGGGATGGCAGCTGCGTGTTCCTGGGAGCTGTGAAGGTGTCCTGTGCAGGGGGATTATGGCCAGGCTTGGCTGCAGCCAGGGGAGCACGAAGGGGGTGGGAGTGAAGGGCAGGACTCAGATTGTGCTGAAACAACTCAAATATTTCTGCATTAAAACCTCTGAGCATTTATTGCACCATGCAAGTTGTCTTGCAACACAGTGCACTGAAATAACACTGAGAGTCTGGTCTGAGCATTGGGAAATTGGCTGAAAGCTGCAACTCATCCTTGTCTATGCGTGAGAGCCGTCCCTTGTGAAGGTCAATGACTTTCCCTTCTCTCTTGGCTGTTCCTGGTAACCCACAGTCAATATCCGTAGGGTTTTTGCAGAAAATGTGCAGCCCTGAACCCTGATCCCAGAGCATGTCTTGGATTACAGATTTATGGAATGGTTTTGATTGGAAGGGAATTGAAATAGCATCTTGTCCAACCCTGCCATGGCAGGGACACCTTCCACTGTCCCAGGCTGCTCCAAGCCCCAATGTCCAGCCTGGCCTTGGGCACTGCCAGGGATCCAGGGACAGCCACAGCTGCTCTGGGCACCCTGTGCCAGGGCCTCCCCACCCTCCCAGGGGTGAATTCCTCCCCAATATCCCATCCAGCCCTGCCCTCTGGCAGTGGGAAGCCATTCCCCCTTGTGCTGGCACTGAGGCTCAATGCAGAAGGACACTGGGTCTCACAGTGAAGCAGCTGGGATGTGCCAGGCCTGTCCCCACAGTGTTGGCCAAGATCACTTGGGCACCTGCAGGATTTGATCCAAGAGCTCCCTCAGTCCCAGTTGTGGCCCAGTAAGTGGTTAACTCTTGAATTCTGTTTTAAATAAAGCTCTTGGCATCTCCAGCAGCTGGAATGCCAGCTGCCAACATTTTTTATTTTATGGGTGGTGGTGTAAGGGATGGGAAAGGTCTTGCACTGTGCCACACTGCCCCTTGGACCTGCTGCTGACAGAACTTGCTGTGCTGCTTGCATTTCCCTCCATTTCCTCAGTTCTTATGGAAAACTTGCTCTTCCCAGGATTGCTGACCTCCACACTCCTCAGGAGCGTGTCCTGCAAGGACCATCTGATCGTTTCCTGGGTGGTGGAGGTCAGGGAGGCACCCTGTATGCAGTACTCAAGTTCATGCTCCCTCCTTCTGCTCTCCAGTAGCGATTTCCTGCCCACTGGAATCTGTTCTGGAAGCAGGCAGCTGCCTCCACTGACCACTGCCCCGGGGGGGGGGGTGACTGCTCCCAGAAGTAGGATTTGCTGATTGTAGAGCTGAGCATGGATTTGTCACGGAATAACGTTCTGGGTGGTCTCAGGAGGCTGCAGAAGCTGCTGCTCTTGGCTGGCATTGGCTGTTTGCCTTGTGCAGAGGCAGCTGCGTGTCCTGTTCAGGGAAAAGATGGAACTGGAGGAACCTCTGTCCACATCTGCACTGGACACACACCTGGAACCTGCCTCCACGCAAACCTGTAGGAAAGTGGTTGTTGAACTGAGGATTTCACAGTCAAGGGCTGAGAAGCAAGAGTTCAGATTTTAAATATGAAGTTTTATCTTTCTTCTTGTGCCTTAAAATAGAGGGAAAAATATATATTTATGCAACCATGTGGGCTTTGCATCCGGATATCTATCCTTAGGGAATACTTCATCCAGAAAGAGTTCCTGCATCTAGATATCTATCCCTGAGAAATGCCTCATCCACACAGAGATCCTGGGCTATAATTGAGCATTGTTTGAAAGCTGGCAAGAAGTCAGGAGTGCGATGACTTTAGAGTGATGTTTGAGGTCACAGACTGTAATTCATGTGCTATCTCTGAGGGAAATTTATTGGGTACTGAAAACATTAACATTGACAGTAACTTGCAGAAGAGAGAGATGCTTGCAGCATGGAAAAATTCTTGGAAGTGAGCTGTTCTACCCACCCTCCATCTCGGAAAGATGGGATAAGTCTTGTGCTTGAAGCAAATGCATCCCTAAAGTCTGCAGTCTGGAAAACCAGGATTTTTTAACCAGTCTGAATATTGTAAATGAGATGGGAATCGGTGGTTTAGGAATAAGAATTGAGTTTTAATGTTGACTCTCTGTGCCCTGTGTGCTATTATGTCCTTATGTGGTGGTGAGAAAAGATAAACACGAGTTGACTGTGGCTGATCTTTATGCTGATCATTTAACACAATTCCCAAGGGCTGAAGGACCAGTAAAAACTTGAAAGCAGACTCTGTAATGAGAAAAATGACTGCTTGAGGCTCTCATCTGCTGCAGTGCATTTATTTCTTGTGCAGTAAACAGCATTTGTCAAATGAACCTTGTGTGTGGTCACGCCTTGTTCGTTCTTGCTTAAAAATGAGCCACCGAGCACGTGAGTTAGGCCTGGCCCAGGTCCTGGGTTATCCTGATGGCTGTGGAGGTGATGGGATCTGGACCAGACCTTCCATGACTGGTGTGATATCACTGGTGTGATAAACTCAGCAGCAGCTGAAAGTCTTGGTGAGTTTTTGCCCCAAAACCTTGGTGGGATTTTCCATGTCTGGATCTCTGGCATTTTAGTTTGGAAAGTAAAGAAAACAACAAACTAGGGTGACTGGGGGGCTTCCTCTGGCATTTTTGGAAACTCTATGTGCAGAGCCCGGCTCCCCACAGCTATTCCCAGCTCCGTGCCCAGCACCCATCTCCCACAGCCATTCCCAGC